>NW_027553503.1:0-37563 GCF_045843805.1 Urocitellus parryii
TTGGTGTACTGATCATTACCTGCCAAGAATCATCAAGATTGAGTGAAAAAATGTTTGCTGAGATTTCAGGAAACTCGTAGTTTTTTGGAAGATTGGCAACCCTTTTCAATGAAAGTGATTCTCGTCAGTCTCTGCTTGGGGCTACTTCCATAGGACACAAACCATAGCGATAGAACTGGGAACTACATTATTGTGCCAAGTTTCAAAGAGCTAGCACAAACCGTGTTTGGTTTTGAGTTCCAACTACATGTATCCATATAGGAGAAAACAGAGTGAAACCTAAACATGAAAACGGTTACTCCAAGGAACGGTTTAACCTAGAAGAACGAAATTTGGTGAGCCAAGTGGGATTGGTGTACTGATCATTACCTGCCAGTACCATCAAGATTGGGTGAAAAAATGTTTGCTGAGATTTCAGGAAATTCCTAGTTTTTTGGAAGCTTGGCAACTACTTTCAATGAAAGTGGATTCTCGTCAGTCTCTGCTTGGGGCTACTTCAATAGGACACAAACCATAGCGATAGAACTTGGAACTACATTATTGTGCCAAGTTTCAAAGAGCTAGCACAAACCGTGTTTGATTTAGAGTTCCTAGTACATGTATCCATTTAGGAGAAAACAGAGTGAAACCTAAACATGAAAACGGTTACTGCAAAGGAACGGTTAACCTAGAATAACGAAATTTGGTGAGCCAAGTGGGATTGGTGTACTGATCATTACCTGCCAGTATCATCAAGATTGGGTGAAAAAATGTTGCTGAGATTTGAGGAAACTCGTAGGTTTTGGAAGCTTGTCAACCCCTTTCAATGAAAGTGATTCTCGTAGGTCTCTGCTTGGGGCTACTTCAATAGGCCACAAACCATAGCGATAGAACTTGGAACTACATTATTGTGCCAAGTTTCAATGAGCTAGCACAAACCGTGTTTGATTTAGAGTTCCAACTACATGTATCCATATAGGAGAAAACAGAGTGAAACCTAAACATGAAAACTGTTACTGCAGAGGAACGGTTTAACCTAGAAGAACGAAATTTGGTGAGCAACGTGGGACTGGTGTACTGATCATTACCTGCCAGTATCATCAAGATTGGGTGAAAAAATGTTTGCTTAGATTTCAGGAAACACGTAGTTTTTCGGAAGCTTGGCAACCCCTTTCAATTAATGTGACTCTCGTCAGTCTCTGCTTGGGGCTACTTCAATAGGACACAAACCATAGCGATAGAACTTGGAACTACATTATTGTGCCCAGTTTCAAAAGGCTAAACGAAACCGTGTTTGATTTAGAGTTCCAACTACATGTAACAAAATAGGAGAAAACAGAGTGAAACCTAAAGATGAAAATGGTTACTGCAAAGGAACGGTTTAACCTAGAAGAACGAAATTTGGTAAGCCAAGTGGGATTGGTGTACTGATCATTACCTGCAAGTATCATAAAGATTGGGTGAAAAATTGTTTGCTGAGATTTCAGGAAACTCGTAGATTTTTGGAAGCTTGGCAACCCCTTTCAATGAATGTGATTCTCGACAGTCTCTGCTTGGGGCTACTTCAATAGGACACAAACCATAGCGATAGAACTTGGAACTACATTATTGTGCCAAGTTTCAAAGAGCTAACAGAAACCGTGTTTCATTTAGAGTTCCAACTACATGTATCCATATAGGAGAAAACAGAGTGAAACCTAAACATGAAAACGGTAACTGCAAAGGAACGGTTTAACCTAGAAGAACGAAATTTGGTGAGCCAAGTGGGATTGGTGTACTGATCATTACCTGCAAGAATCATCAAGATTGAGTGAAAAAATGTTTGCTGAGATTTCAGGAAACTCGTAGTTTTTTGGAAGATTGGCAACCCTTTTCAATGAAAGTGATTCTCGTCAGTCTCTGCTTGGGGCTACTTCCATAGGACACAAACCATAGCGATAGAACTGGGAACTACATTATTGTGCCAAGTTTCAAAGAGCTAGCACAAACCGTGTTTGGTTTTGAGTTCCAACTACATGTATCCATATAGGAGAAAACAGAGTGAAACCTAAACATGAAAACGGTTACTCCAAAGGAACGGTTTAACCTAGAAGAACGAAATTTGGTGAGCCAAGTGGGATTGGTGTACTGATCATTACCTGCCAGTACCATCAAGATTGGGTGAAAAAATGTTTGCTGAGATTTCAGGAAATTCCTAGTTTTTTGGAAGCTTGGCAACTACTTTCAATGAAAGTGATTCTCGTCAGTCTCTGCTTGGGGGCTACTTCAATAGGACACAAACCATAGCGATAGAACTTGGAACTACATTATTGTGCCAAGTTTCAAAGAGCTAGCACAAACCGTGTTTGATTTAGAGTTCCTAGTACATGTATCCATTTAGGAGAAAACAGAGTGAAACCTAAACATGAAAACGGTTACTGCAAAGGAACGGTTTAACCTAGAATAACGAAATTTGGTGAGCCAAGTGGGATTGGTGTACTGATCATTACCTGCCAGTATCATCAAGATTGGGTGAAAAAATGTTTGCTGAGATTTGAGGAAACTCGTAGGTTTTTGGAAGCTTGTCAACCCCTTTCAATGAAAGTGATTCTCGTAGGTCTCTGCTTGGGGCTACTTCAATAGGCCACAAACCATAGCGATAGAACTTGGAACTACATTATTGTGCCAAGTTTCAATGAGCTAGCACAAACCGTGTTTGATTTAGAGTTCCAACTACATGTATCCATATAGGAGAAAACAGAGTGAAACCTAAACATGAAAACTGTTACTGCAGAGGAACGGTTTAACCTAGAAGAACGAAATTTGGTGAGCAACGTGGGACTGGTGTACTGATCATTACCTGCCAGTATCATCAAGATTGGGTGAAAAAATGTTTGCTTAGATTTCAGGAAACACGTAGTTTTTCGGAAGCTTGGCAACCCCTTTCAATTAATGTGACTCTCGTCAGTCTCTGCTTGGGGCTACTTCAATAGGACACAAACCATAGCGATAGAACTTGGAACTACATTATTGTGCCCAGTTTCAAAAGGCTAACCGAAACCGTGTTTGATTTAGAGTTCCAACTACATGTAACAAAATAGGAGAAAACAGAGTGAAACCTAAAGATGAAAATGGTTACTGCAAAGGAACGGTTTAACCTAGAAGAACGAAATTTGGTAAGCCAAGTGGGATTGGTGTACTGATCATTACCTGCAAGTATCATAAAGATTGGGTGAAAAAATGTTTGCTGAGATTTCAGGAAACTCGTAGTTTTTTGGAAGCTTGGCAACCCCTTCCAATGAATGTGATTCTCGTCAGTCTCTGCTTGGGGCTACTTCAATAGGACACAAACCATAGCGTTAGAATTTGGAACTACATTATTGTGCCAAGTTTCAAAGAGCTAACAGAAACCGTGTTTGATTTAGAGTTCCAACTACATGTATCCATATAGCAGAAAACAGAGTGAAACCTAAACATGAAAACGGTTATTTCAAAGGAACGGTTTAACCTAGAAGAACGAAATTTGGTGAGCCAAGTGGGATTGGTGTACTGATCATAACCTGCAAGTATCATCAAGATTGGGTGAAAAAATGTTTGCTGAGATTTCAGGAAACTCGTAGTTTATTGGAAGCTTGGCAACCCCTTTCAATGAAAGTGATTCTCTTCAGTCTCTGCTTGGGGCTACTTCCATAGGACACAAACCATAGCGATAGAACTGGGATCTACATTATTGTGCCAAGTTTCAAAGAGCTAGCACAAACCGTGTTTGATTTAGAGTTCCAACTAAATGTATCCATATTAGAGAAAACAGAGTGAAACCTAAACATGAAAACGGTTACTGCAAAGGAAGGTTTAACCTAGAAGAACGAAATTTGGTGAGCCAAGTGGGATTGGTGTACTGATCATTATCTGCAAGTATCATCAAGATTGGGTGAAAAATTGTTTGCTGAGATTTCAGGAAACGAGTAGTTTTTTGGAAGCTTGGCAACCCCTTTCAATGAATGTGATTCTCGACAGTCTCTGCTTGGGGCTACTTCAATAGGACACAAACCATAGCGATAGAACTTGGAACTACATTATTGTGCCAAGTTTCAAAGAGCTAACAGAAACCGTGTTTCATTTAGAGTTCCAACTACATGTATCCATATAGGAGAAAACAGAGTGAAACCTAAACATGAAAACGGTAACTGCAAAGGAACGGTTTAACCTAGAAGAACGAAATTTGGTGAGCCAAGTGGGATTGGTGTAATGATCATTACCTGCAAGAATCATCAAGATTGGGTGAAAAAATATTTCCTGAGATTTCAGGAATCTCGTAGTTTTTTGGAAGCTTGGCAACCCCTTTCAATGAATGTGACTCTCGTCAGTCTCTGCTTGGGGCTACTTCAATAGGACACAAACATAGCGATAGAACTTGGACTACATTATTGTGCCAAGTTTCAAAGAGCTAGCACAAACCGTGTTTCATTTAGAGTTCCAACTACATGTATCCATTTAGGAGAAAACTGAGTGAAACCTAAACATGAAAACGGTTACTGCAAAGGAACGGTTTAACCTAGAAGAACGAAATTTGGTGAGCCAAGTGGGATTGGTGTACTGATCATTACCTGCAAGAATCATCAAGATTGGGTGAAAAAATGTTTGCTGAGATTTCAGGAAACTCGTAGTTTTTTGGAAGCTTGGCAACTCTTTCAATGAATGGGATTCTCGTCAGTCTCTGCTTGGGGCTACTTCAATAGGACACAAACCATAGCGATAGAACTTGGAAATACATTATTGTGCCAAGTTTCAAAGAGCTAGCACAAACCGTGTTTGGTTTTCAGTTCCAACTACATGTATCCATATAGGAGAAAACAGAGTGAAACCTAAACATGAAAATGGTTACTGCAAAGGAACGGTTTAACCTAGAAGAACGAAATTTGGTGAGCCAAGTGGGATTGGTGTACTGATCATTACCCGCAAGAATCATCAAGATTGGGTGAAAAAATATTTGCTGAGATTTCAGGAATCTCGTAGTTTTTTGGAAGGTTGGCAACCCCTTTCAATGAATGTGATTCTCGTCAGTCTCTGCTTGGGCCTACTTCAATAGGACACAAACATAGCGATAGAACTTGGAACTACATTATTTTGCCAAGTTTCAAAGAGCTAGCACAAACCGTGTTTGATTTAGTGTTCCAACTACATGTATTCATTTAGGAGAAAACTGACTGAAACCTAAAGATGAAAACGGTTACTGCAAAGGAACGGTTTAACCTTGAAGAACGAAATTTGGTGAGCCAAGTGGGATTGGTGTACTGATCATTACCTGCAAGAATCATCAAATTGGGTGAAAAAATGTTTGCTGAGATTTCAGGAAACTCCTAGTTTTTTGGAAGCTTGGCAACCCTTCGAATGAATGTGATTCTCGTCAGTCTCTGCTGGGGGCTACTTCAATAGGACACAAACCATAGCGATAGAACTTGGAACTACATTATTGTGCCAAGTTTCAAAGAGATAGCACAAACCGTGTTTGATTTAGAGTTCCTACTACATGCATCCATATAGCAGAAAACAGAGTGAAACATAAACATGAAAACGGTTACTGCAAAGGAACAGTTTAACTTGGAAGAACGAAATTTGGTGAGCCAAGTGGGATTGGTGTTCTGACCATTACCTGCAAGAATCATCAAGATTGGGTGAAAAAATGTATGCTGAGATTTCAGGAAACTCGTAGTTTTTTGGAAGCTTGGCAACCCCTTTCAATGAATGTGATTCTCGTCAGTCTCTGATGGGGCTACTTCCATAGGACACAAACCATAGCGATAGAACTTGGAACTACATTATTGTGCCAAGTTTCATAGAGGTAGCACAAACCGTGTTTGATTTAGAGTTCCAACTACATGTATCCATATAGGAGAAAACTGAGTGAAACCTAAACTTGAAAACGGTTACTGCAAAGGAACGGTTTAACCTAGAAGAACGAAATTTGGTGAGCCAAGTGGGACTGGTGTACTGATCATTACCTGCAAGTATCATCAAGATTGGGTGAAAAAATGTTTGCTGAGATTTCAGGAAACTCGTAGTTTTTTGGAAGCTTGGCAACCCTTTTCAATGAAAGTGATTCTCGTCAGTCTCTGCTTGGGGCTACTTCAATAGGACACAAACCATAGCGATAGAACTTGGAAATACATTATTGTGCCAAGTTTCAAAGAGCTAGCACAAACCGTGTTTGGTTTTGAGTTCCAACTACATGTATCCATATAGGAGAAAACAGAGTGAAACCTAAACATGAAAACGGTTACTGCAAAGGAACGGTTTAACCTAGAAGAACGAAATTTGGTGAGCCAAGTGGGATTGGTGTAATGATCATTACCTGCAAGAATCATCAAGATTGGGTGAAAAAATATTTGCTGAGATTTCAGGAATCTCGTAGTTTTTTGGAAGCTTGGCAACCCCTTTCAATGAATGTGATTCTCCTCAGTCTCTGCTTGGGGCTACTTCAATAGGACACAAACATAGCGATAGAACTTGGACTACATTATTGTGCCAAGTTTCAAAAGCTAGCACAAACCGTGTTTGATTTAGAGTTCCAACTACATATATCCATATATGAGAAAACAGAGTGAAACCTAAACATGAAAACGGTTACTGCAAAGGAACGGTATAAACTAGAAGAACGAAATTTGGTGAACCAAGTGGGATTGGTGTACTGATCATTACCTGCAAGTATCATCAAGATTGGGTGAAAAAATGTTTGCTGAGATTTCAGGAAACTCGTAGTTTTTGGATGCTTGGCAACCCTTTGAATGAATGTGATTCTCGTCAGTCTCTGCTTGGGGCTACTTCAATAGGACACAAACCATAGCGATAGAACTTGGAACTACATTATTGTGCCAAGTTTCAAAGAGCTAGCACAAACCGTGTTTGATTTAGAGTTCCAACTACATGCATCCATATAGCAGAAAACAGAGTGAAACCTAAACATGAAAATGGTTACTGCAAAGGAACAGTTTAACCTAGAAGAACGAAATTTGGTGACCAAGTGGGATTGGTGTACTGATCATTACCTGCAAGAATCATCAAGATTGGGTGAAAAATGTATGCTGAGATTTCAGGAAACTCGTAGTATTTTGGAAGCTTGGCAACCCCTTTCAATGAAAGAGATTCTCGACAGTCTCTGCTTGGGGCTACTTCCATAGGACACAAACCATAGCGATAGAACTTGGAACTACATTATTGTGCCAAGTTTCAAAGAGCTAGCACAAACCGTGTTTGATTTAGAGTTCCAACTACATGTATCCATATAGGAGAAAACAGAGTGAAACCTAAACATGAAAACGGTTACTGCAAAGGAACGGTTTAACCTAGAAGAACGAAATTTGGTGAGCCAAGTGGGATTGGTGTACTGATCATTACCTGCAAGAATCATCAAGATTGGGTGAAAAAATGTTTGCTGAGATTTCAGGAAACTCGTAGTTTTTGGATGCTTGGCAACCCTTTGAATGAATGTGATTCTCGTCAGTCTCTGCTTGGGGCTACTTCAATAGGACACAAACCATAGCGATAGAACTTGGAACTACATTATTGTGCCTAGTTTCAAAGAGCTAGCACAATCCGTGTTTGTTTTAGAGTTCCAACTATATGCATCCATATAGGAGAAAACAGAGTGAAACCTAAACATGAAAATGGTTACTGCAAAGGAACGGTTTAACCTAGAAGAACGAAATTTGGTAAGCCAAGTGGGATTGGTGTACTGATCATTACCTGCAAGTATCATAAAGATTGGGTGAAAAAATGTTTGCTGAGATTTCAGGAAACTCGTAGTTTTTTGGAAGCTTGGCAACCCCTTCCAATGAATGTGATTCTCGTCAGTCTCTGCTTGGGGCTATTTCAATAGGACACAAACCATAGCGTTAGAACTTGGAACTACATTATTGTGCCAAGTTTCAAAGAGCTAACAGAAACCGTGTTTGATTTAGAGTTCCAACTACATGTATCCATATAGGAGAAAACAGAGTGAAACCTAAACATGAAAACGGTTATTGCAAAGGAACGGTTTAACCTAGAAGAACGAAATTTGGTGAGCCAAGTGGGATTGGTGTACTAATCATTACCTGCCAGTATCATCAAGATTGGGTGAAAAAATGTTTGCTGAGATTTCAGGAAACTCGTAGTTTATTGGAAGCTTGGCAACCCCTTTCAATGAAAGTGATTCTCTTCAGTCTCTGCTTGGGGCTACTTCCATAGGACACAAACCATAGCGATAGAACTGGGATCTACATTATTGTGCCAAGTTTCAAAGAGCTAGCACAAACCGTGTTTGATTGAGAGTTCCAAGTACATGTATCCATATAGGAGAAAACAGCGTGAAACCTAAACATGAAAACGGTTACTGCAAAGGAACGGTTTAACCTAGAAGAACGAAATTTGGTGAGCCAAGTGGGATTGGTGTAATGATCATTACCTGCAAGAATCATCAAGATTGGGTGAAAAAATATTTGCTGAGATTTCAGGAATCTCGTAGTTTTTTGGAAGCTTGGCAACCCCTTTCAATGAATGTGATTCTCGTCAGTCTCTGCTTGGGGCTACTTCAATAGGACACAAACATAGCGATAGAACTTGGACTACATTATTGTGCCAAGTTTCAAAGAGCTAGCACAAACCGTGTTTGATTTAGAGTTCCAACTACATATATCCATATATGAGAAAACAGAGTGAAACCTAAACATGAAAACGGTTACTGCAAAGGAACGGTTTAACCTAGAAGAACGAAATTTGGTGAGCCAAGTGGGATTGGTGTACTGATCATTACCTGCAAGTATCATCAAGATTGGGTGAAAAAATGTTTGCTGAGATTTCAGGAAACTCGAAGTTTTTGGATGCTTGGCAACCCTTTGAATGAATGTGATTCTCGTCAGTCTCTGCCTGGGGCTACTTCAATAGGACAGAAACCATAGCGATAGAACTTGGAACTACATTATTGTGCCAAGTTTCAAAGAGCTAGCACAAACCGTGTTTGATTTAGAGTTCCAAATACATGCATCCATATAGCAGAAAACAGAGTGAAAACTAAACATGAAAATGGTTACTGCAAAGGAACAGTTTAACCTAGAAGAACGAAATTTGGTGACCAAGTGGGATTGGTGTACTGATCATTACCTGCAAGAATCATCAAGATTGGGTGAAAAATGTATGCTGAGATTTCAGGAAACTCGTAGTATTTTGGAAGCTTGGCAACCCCTTTCAATGAAAGAGATTCTCGACAGTCTCTGCTTGGGGCTACTTCCATAGGACACAAACCATAGCGATAGAACTTGGAACTACATTATTGTGCCAAGTTTCAAAGAGCTAGCACAAACCGTGTTTGATTTAGAGTTCCAACTACATGTATCCATATAGGAGAAAACAGAGTGAAACCTAAACATGAAAACGGTTACTGCAAAGGAACGGTTTAACCTAGAAGAACGAAATTTGGTGAGCCAAGTGGGATTGGTGTACTGATCATTACCTGCAAGAATCATCAAGATTGGGTGAAAAAATGTTTGCTGAGATTTCAGGAAACTCGTAGATTTTGGATGCTTGGCAACCCTTTGAATGAATGTGATTCTCGTCAGTCTCTGCTTGGGGCTACTTCAATAGGACACAAACCATAGCGATAGAACTTGGAACTACATTATTGTGCCTAGGTTCAAAGAGCTAGCACAATCCGTGTTTGTTTTAGAGTTCCAACAATATGCATCCATATAGGAGAAAACAGAGTGAAACCTAAACATGAAAATGGTTACTGCAAAGGAACGGTTTAACCTAGAAAAACGAAATTTGGTAAGCCAAGTGGGATTGGTGTACTGATCATTACCTGCAAGTATCATCAAGATTGGGTGAAAAAATGTTTGCTGAGATTTCAGGAAACTCGTAGTTTATTGGAAGCTTGGCAACCCCTTTCAATGAAAGTGATTCTCTTCAGTCTCTGCTTGGGGCTACTTCCATAGGACACAAACCATAGCGATAGAACTGGGATCTACATTATTGTGCCAAGTTTCAAAGATCTAGCACAAACCGTGTTTGATTTAGAGTTCCAACTAAATGTATCCATATTAGAGAAAACAGAGTGAAACCTAAACATGAAAACGGTTACTGCAAAGGAAGGTTTAACCTAGAAGAACGAAATTTGGTGAGCCAAGTGGGATTGGTGTACTGATCATTATCTGCAAGTATCATCAAGATTGGGTGAAAAATTGTTTGCTGAGATTTCAGGAAACGAGTAGTTTTTTGGAAGCTTGGCAACCCCTTTCAATGAATGTGATTCTCGACAGTCTCTGCTTGGGGCTACTTCAATAGGACACAAACCATAGCGATAGAACTTGGAACTACATTATTGTGCCAAGTTTCAAAGAGCTAACAGAATCCGTGTTTCATTTAGAGTTCCAACTACATGTATCCATATAGGAGAAAACAGAGTGAAACCTAAACATGAAAACGGTAACTGCAAAGGAACGGTTTAACCTAGAAGAACGAAATTTGGTGAGCCAAGTGGGATTGGTGTAATGATCATTACCTGCAAGAATCATCAAGATTGGGTGAAAAAATATTTCCTGAGATTTCAGGAATCTCGTAGTTTTTTGGAAGCTTGGCAACCCCTTTCAATGAATGTGACTCTCGTCAGTCTCTGCTTGGGGCTACTTCAATAGGACACAAACATAGCGATAGAACTTGGACTACATTATTGTGCCAAGTTTCAAACAGCTAGCACAAACCGTGTTTCATTTAGAGTTCCAACTACATGTATCCATTTAGGAGAAAACTGAGTGAAACCTAAACATGAAAACGGTTACTGCAAAGGAATGGTTTAACCTAGAAGAACGAAATTTGGTGAGCCAAGTGGGATTGGTGTACTGATCATTACCTGCAAGAATCATCAAGATTGGGTGAAAAAATGTTTGCTGAGATTTCAGGAAACTCGTAGTTTTTTGGAAGCTTGGCAACTCTTTCAATGAATGGGATTCTCGTCAGTCTCTGCTTGGGGCTACTTCAATAGGACACAAACCATAGCGATAGAACTTGGAAATACATTATTGTGCCAAGTTTCAAAGAGCTAGCACAAACCGTGTTTGGTTTTCAGTTCCAACTACATGTATCCATATAGGAGAAAACAGAGTGAAACCTAAACATGAAAATGGTTACTGCAAAGGAACGGTTTAACCTAGAAGAACGAAATTTGGTGAGCCAAGTGGGATTGGTGTACTGATCATTACCCGCAAGAATCATCAAGATTGGGTGAAAAAATATTTGCTGAGATTTCAGGAATCTCGTAGTTTTTTGGAAGGTTGGCAACCCCTTTCAATGAATGTGATTCTCGTCAGTCTCTGCTTGGGCCTACTTCAATAGGACACAAACATAGCGATAGAACTTGGAACTACATTATTTTGCCAAGTTTCAAAGAGCTAGCACAAACCGTGTTTGATTTAGTGTTCCAACTACATGTATTCATTTAGGAGAAAACTGACTGAAACCTAAAGATGAAAACGGTTACTGCAAAGGAACGGTTTAACCTTGAAGAACGAAATTTGGTGAGCCAAGTGGGATTGGTGTACTGATCATTACCTGCAAGAATCATCAAATTGGGTGAAAAAATGTTTGCTGAGATTTCAGGAAACTCCTAGTTTTTTGGAAGCTTGGCAACCCTTCGAATGAATGTGATTCTCGTCAGTCTCTGCTGGGGGCTACTTCAATAGGACACAAACCATAGCGATAGAACTTGGAACTACATTATTGTGCCAAGTTTCAAAGAGATAGCACAAACCGTGTTTGATTTAGAGTTCCTACTACATGCATCCATATAGCAGAAAACAGAGTGAAACATAAACATGAAAACGGTTACTGCAAAGGAACAGTTTAACTTGGAAGAACGAAATTTGGTGAGCCAAGTGGGATTGGTGTTCTGACCATTACCTGCAAGAATCATCAAGATTGGGTGAAAAAATGTATGCTGAGATTTCAGGAAACTCGTAGTTTTTTGGAAGCTTGGCAACCCCTTTCAATGAATGTGATTCTCGTCAGTCTCTGATGGGGCTACTTCCATAGGACACAAACCATAGCGATAGAACTTGGAACTACATTATTGTGCCAAGTTTCATAGAGGTAGCACAAACCGTGTTTGATTTAGAGTTCCAACTACATGTATCCATATAGGAGAAAACTGAGTGAAACCTAAACTTGAAAACGGTTACTGCAAAGGAACGGTTTAACCTAGAAGAACGAAATTTGGTGAGCCAAGTGGGACTGGTGTACTGATCATTACCTGCAAGTATCATCAAGATTGGGTGAAAAAATGTTTGCTGAGATTTCAGGAAACTCGTAGTTTTTTGGAAGCTTGGCAACCCTTTTCAATGAAAGTGATTCTCGTCAGTCTCTGCTTGGGGCTACTTCAATAGGACACAAACCATAGCGATAGAACTTGGAAATACATTATTGTGCCAAGTTTCAAAGAGCTAGCACAAACCGTGTTTGGTTTTGAGTTCCAACTACATGTATCCATATAGGAGAAAACAGAGTGAAACCTAAACATGAAAACGGTTACTGCAAAGGAACGGTTTAACCTAGAAGAACGAAATTTGGTGAGCCAAGTGGGATTGGTGTAATGATCATTACCTGCAAGAATCATCAAGATTGGGTGAAAAAATGTATGCTGAGATTTCAGGAAACTCGTAGTTTTTTGGAAGCTTGGCAACCCCTTTCAATGAATGTGATTCTCGTCAGTCTCTGATGGGGCTACTTCCATAGGACACAAACCATAGCGATAGAACTTGGAACTACATTATTGTGCCAAGTTTCATAGAGGTAGCACAAACCGTGTTTGATTTAGAGTTCCAACTACATGTATCCATATAGGAGAAAACAGAGTGAAACCTAAACATGAAAACGGTTACTGCAAAGGAACGGTTTAACCTAGAAGAACGAAATTTGGTGAGCCAAGTGGGATTGGTGTAATGATCATTACCTGCAAGAATCATCAAGATTGGGTGAAAAAATATTTGCTGAGATTTCAGGAATCTCGTAGTTTTTTTGGAAGCTTGGCAACCCCTTTCAATGAATGTGATTCTCGTCAGTCTCTGCTTGGGGCTACTTCAATAGGACACAAACATAGCGATAGAACTTGGACTACATTATTGTGCCAAGTTTCAAAGAGCTAGCACAAACCGTGTTTGATTTAGAGTTCCAACTACATATATCCATATACGAGAAAACAGAGTGAAACCTAAACATGAAAACGGTTACTGCAAAGGAACGGTTTAACCTAGAAGAACGAAATTTGGTGAGCCAAGTGGGATTGGTGTACTGATCATTACCTGCAAGTATCATCAAGATTGGGTGAAACAATGTTTGCTGAGATTTCAGGAAACTCGAAGTTTTTGGATGCTTGGCAACCCTTTGAATGAATGTGATTCTCGTCAGTCTCTGCTTGGGGCTACTTCAATAGGACACAAACCATAGCGATAGAACTTGGAACTACATTATTGTGCCAAGTTTCAAAGAGCTAGCACAAACCGTGTTTGATTTAGAGTTCCAACTACATGCATCCATATAGCAGAAAACAGAGTGAAAACTAAACATGAAAATGGTTACTGCAAAGGAACAGTTTAACCTAGAAGAACGAAATTTGGTGACCAAGTGGGATTGGTGTACTGATCATTACCTGCAAGAATCATCAAGATTGGGTGAAAAATGTATGCTGAGATTTCAGGAAACTCGTAGTATTTTGGAAGCTTGGCAACCCCTTTCAATGAAAGAGATTCTCGACAGTCTCTGCTTGGGGCTACTTCCATAGGACACAAACCATAGCGATAGAACTTGGAACTTCATTATTGTGCCAAGTTTCAAAGAGCTAGCACAAACCGTGTTTGATTTAGAGTTCCAACTACATGTATCCATATAGGAGAAAACAGAGTGAAACCTAAACATGAAAATGGTTACTGCAAAGGAACAGTTTAACCTAGAAGAACGAAATTTGGTGACCAAGTGGGATTGGTGTACTGATCATTACCTGCAAGAATCATCAAGATTGGGTGAAAAAATGTTTGCTGAGATTTCAGGAAACTCGTAGATTTTGGATGCTTGGCAACCCTTTGAATGAATGTGATTCTCGTCAGTCTCTGCTTGGGGCTACTTCAATAGGACACAAACCATAGCGATAGAACTTGGAACTACATTATTGTGCCTAGGTTCAAAGAGCTAGCACAATCCGTGTTTGTTTTAGAGTTCCAACAATATGCATCCATATAGGAGAAAACAGAGTGAAACCTAAACATGAAAATGGTTACTGCAAAGGAACGGTTTAACCTAGAAAAACGAAATTTGGTAAGCCAAGTGGGATTGGTGTACTGATCATTACCTGCAAGTATCATCAAGATTGGGTGAAAAAATGTTTGCTGAGATTTCAGGAAACTCGTAGTTTATTGGAAGCTTGGCAACCCCTTTCAATGAAAGTGATTCTCTTCAGTCTCTGCTTGGGGCTACTTCCATAGGACACAAACCATAGCGATAGAACTGGGATCTACATTATTGTGCCAAGTTTCAAAGAGCTAGCACAAACCGTGTTTGATTTAGAGTTCCAACTAAATGTATCCATATTAGAGAAAACAGAGTGAAACCTAAACATGAAAACGGTTACTGCAAAGGAAGGTTTAACCTAGAAGAACGAAATTTGGTGAGCCAAGTGGGATTGGTGTACTGATCATTATCTGCAAGTATCATCAAGATTGGGTGAAAAATTGTTTGCTGAGATTTCAGGAAACGAGTAGTTTTTTGGAAGCTTGGCAACCCCTTTCAATGAATGTGATTCTCGACAGTCTCTGCTTGGGGCTACTTCAATAGGACACAAACCATAGCGATAGAACTTGGAACTACATTATTGTGCCAAGTTTCAAAGAGCTAACAGAAACCGTGTTTCATTTAGAGTTCCAACTACATGTATCCATATAGGAGAAAACAGAGTGAAACCTAAACATGAAAACGGTAACTGCAAAGGAACGGTTTAACCTAGAAGAACGAAATTTGGTGAGCCAAGTGGGATTGGTGTAATGATCATTACCTGCAAGAATCATCAAGATTGGGTGAAAAAATATTTCCTGAGATTTCAGGAATCTCGTAGTTTTTTGGAAGCTTGGCAACCCCTTTCAATGAATGTGACTCTCGTCAGTCTCTGCTTGGGGCTACTTCAATAGGACACAAACATAGCGATAGAACTTGGACTACATTATTGTGCCAAGTTTCAAACAGCTAGCACAAACCGTGTTTCATTTAGAGTTCCAACTACATGTATCCATTTAGGAGAAAACTGAGTGAAACCTAAACATGAAAACGGTTACTGCAAAGGAACGGTTTAACCTAGAAGAACGAAATTTGGTGAGCCAAGTGGGATTGGTGTACTGATCATTACCTGCAAGAATCATCAAGATTGGGTGAAAAAATGTTTGCTGAGATTTCAGGAAACTCCTAGTATTTTGGAAGCTTGGCAACCCCTTTCAATGAATGTGATTCTCGTCAGTCTCTGCTTGGGGCTACTTCAATAGGACACAAACCATAGCGATAGAACTTGGAAATACATTATTGTGCCAAGTTTCAAAGAGCTAGCACAAACCGTGTTTGGTTTTCAGTTCCAACTACATGTATCCATATAGGAGAAAACAGAGTGAAACCTAAACATGAAAATGGTTACTGCAAAGGAACGGTTTAACCTAGAAGAACGAAATTTGGTGAGCCAAGTGGGATTGGTGTACTGATCATTACCCGCAAGAATCATCAAGATTGGGTAAAAAAATATTTGCTGAGATTTCAGGAATCTCGTAGTTTTTTGGAAGGTTGGCAACCCCTTTCAATGAATGTGATTCTCGTCAGTCTCTGCTTGGGCCTACTTCAATAGGACACAAACATAGCGATAGAACTTGGAACTACATTATTTTGCCAAGTTTCAAAGAGCTAGCACAAACCGTGTTTGATTTAGTGTTCCAACTACATGTATTCATTTAGGAGAAAACTGACTGAAACCTAAAGATGAAAACGGTTACTGCAAAGGAACGGTTTAACCTTGAAGAACGAAATTTGGTGAGCCAAGTGGGATTGGTGTACTGATCATTACCTGCAAGAATCATCAAATTGGGTGAAAAAATGTTTGCTGAGATTTCAGGAAACTCCTAGTTTTTTGGAAGCTTGGCAACCCTTCGAATGAATGTGATTCTCGTCAGTCTCTGCTGGGGGCTACTTCAATAGGACACAAACCATAGCGATAGAACTTGGAACTACATTATTGTGCCAAGTTTCAAAGAGATAGCACAAACCGTGTTTGATTTAGAGTTCCTACTACATGCATCCATATAGCAGAAAACAGAGTGAAACATAAACATGAAAACGGTTACTGCAAAGGAACAGTTTAACTTGGAAGAACGAAATTTGGTGAGCCAAGTGGGATTGGTGTTCTGACCATTACCTGCAAGAATCATCAAGATTGGGTGAAAAAATGTATGCTGAGATTTCAGGAAACTCGTAGTTTTTTGGAAGCTTGGCAACCCCTTTCAATGAATGTGATTCTCGTCAGTCTCTGATGGGGCTACTTCCATAGGACACAAACCATAGCGATAGAACTTGGAACTACATTATTGTGCCAAGTTTCATAGAGGTAGCACAAACCGTGTTTGATTTAGAGTTCCAACTACATGTATCCATATAGGAGAAAACTGAGTGAAACCTAAACATGAAAACGGTTACTGCAAAGGAACGGTTTAACCTAGAAGAACGAAATTTGGTGAGCCAAGTGGGACTGGTGTACTGATCATTACCTGCAAGTATCATCAAGATTGGGTGAAAAAATGTTTGCTGAGATTTCAGGAAACTCGTAGTTTTTTGGAAGCTTGGCAACCCTTTTCAATGAAAGTGATTCTCGTCAGTCTCTGCTTGGGGCTACTTCAATAGGACACAAACCATAGCGATAGAACTTGGAAATACATTATTGTGCCAAGTTTCAAAGAGCTAGCACAAACCGTGTTTGGTTTTGAGTTCCAAATACATGTATCCATATAGGAGAAAACAGAGTGAAACCTAAACATGAAAACGGTTACTGCAAAGGAACGGTTTAACCTAGAAGAACGGAATTTGGTGAGCCAAGTGGGATTGGTGTAATGATCATTACCTGCAAGAATCATCAAGATTGGGTGAAAAAATATTTGCTGAGATTTCAGGAATCTCGTAGTTTTTTGGAAGCTTGGCAACCCCTTTCAATGAATGTGATTCTCCTCAGTCTCTGCTTGGGGCTACTTCAATAGGACACAAACATAGCGATAGAACTTGGACTACATTATTGTGCCAAGTTTCAAAAGCTAGCACAAACCGTGTTTGATTTAGAGTTCCAACTACATATATCCATATATGAGAAAACAGAGTGAAACCTAAACATGAAAACGGTTACTGCAAAGGAACGGTATAAACTAGAAGAACGAAATTTGGTGAACCAAGTGGGATTGGTGTACTGATCATTACCTGCAAGTATCATCAAGATTGGGTGAAAAAATGTTTGCTGAGATTTCAGGAAACTCGTAGTTTATGGATGCTTGGCAACCCTTTGAATGAATGTGATTCTCGTCAGTCTCTGCTTGGGGCTACTTCAATAGGACACAAACCATAGCGATAGAACTTGGAACTACATTATTGTGCCAAGTTTCAAAGAGCTAGCACAAACCGTGTTTGATTTAGAGTTCCAACTACATGCATCCATATAGCAGAAAACAGAGTGAAACCTAAACATGAAAATGGTTACTGCAAAGGAACAGTTTAACCTAGAAGAACGAAATTTGGTGACCAAGTGGGATTGGTGTACTGATCATTACCTGCAAGAATCATCAAGATTGGGTGAAAAATGTATGCTGAGATTTCAGGAAACTCGTAGTATTTTGGAAGCTTGGCAACCCCTTTCAATGAAAGAGATTCTCGACAGTCTCTGCTTGGGGCTACTTCCATAGGACACAAACCATAGCGATAGAACTTGGAACTACATTATTGTGCCAAGTTTCAAAGAGCTAGCACAAACCGTGTTTGATTTAGAGTTCCAACTACATGTATCCATATAGGAGAAAACAGAGTGAAACCTAAACATGAAAACGGTTACTGCAAAGGAACGGTTTAACCTAGAAGAACGAAATTTGGTGAGCCAAGTGGGATTGGTGTACTGATCATTACCTGCAAGAATCATCAAGATTGGGTGAAAAAATGTTTGCTGAGATTTCAGGAAACTCGTAGTTTTTGGATGCTTGGCAACCCTTTGAATGAATGTGATTCTCGTCAGTCTCTGCTTGGGGCTACTTCAATAGGACACAAACCATAGCGATAGAACTTGGAACTACATTATTGTGCCTAGTTTCAAAGAGCTAGCACAATCCGTGTTTGTTTTAGAGTTCCAACTATATGCATCCATATAGGAGAAAACAGAGTGAAACCTAAACATGAAAATGGTTACTGCAAAGGAACGGTTTAACCTAGAAGAACGAAATTTGGTAAGCCAAGTGGGATTGGTGTACTGATCATTACCTGCAAGTATCATAAAGATTGGGTGAAAAAATGTTTGCTGAGATTTCAGGAAACTCGTAGTTTTTTGGAAGCTTGGCAACCCCTTCCAATGAATGTGATTCTCGTCAGTCTCTGCTTGGGGCTATTTCAATAGGACACAAACCATAGCGTTAGAACTTGGAACTACATTATTGTGCCAAGTTTCAAAGAGCTAACAGAAACCGTGTTTGATTTAGAGTTCCAACTACATGTATCCATATAGGAGAAAACAGAGTGAAACCTAAACATGAAAACGGTTATTGCAAAGGAACGGTTTAACCTAGAAGAACGAAATTTGGTGAGCCAAGTGGGATTGGTGTACTAATCATTACCTGCCAGTATCATCAAGATTGGGTGAAAAAATGTTTGCTGAGATTTCAGGAAACTCGTAGTTTATTGGAAGCTTGGCAACCCCTTTCAATGAAAGTGATTCTCTTCAGTCTCTGCTTGGGGCTATTTCCATAGGACACAAACCATAGCGATAGAACTGGGATCTACATTATTGTGCCAAGTTTCAAAGAGCTAGCACAAACCGTGTTTGATTGAGAGTTCCAAGTACATGTATCCATATAGGAGAAAACAGCGTGAAACCTAAACATGAAAACGGTTACTGCAAAGGAACGGTTTAACCTAGAAGAACGAAATTTGGTGAGCCAAGTGGGATTGGTGTAATGATCATTACCTGCAAGAATCATCAAGATTGGGTGAAAAAATATTTGCTGAGAATTCAGGAATCTCGTAGTTTTTTGGAAGCTTGGCAACCCCTTTCAATGAATGTGATTCTCGTCAGTCTCTGCTTGGGGCTACTTCAATAGGACACAAACATAGCGATAGAACTTGGACTACATTATTGTGCCAAGTTTCAAAGAGCTAGCACAAACCGTGTTTGATTTAGAGTTCCAACTACATATATCCATATATGAGAAAACAGAGTGAAACCTAAACATGAAAACGGTTACTGCAAAGGAACGGTTTAACCTAGAAGAACCAAACTTGGTGAGCCAAGTGGGACTGGTGTACTGATCATTACCTTCCAGTATCATCAAGATTGGGTGAAAAAATGTTTGCTGAGATTTCAGGAAACTCGTAGTTTTTTGGAAGCTTGGCAACCCCTTCCAATGAATGTGATTCTCGTCAGTCTCTGCTTGGGGCTACTTCAATAGGACACAAACCATAGCGATAGAACTTGGAACTACATTATTGTGCCATGTTTCAAAGAGCTAGCGCAAACCGTGTTTGATTTACAGTTCCAACTACATGTATCCATATACGAGAAAACAGAATGAAACCTAAAAATGAAAACGGTTACTGCAAAGGAATGGTTTAACCTAGAAGAACGAAATTTGGTGAGCCAAGTGGGATTGCTGTACTGATCATTATCTGCAAGTATCCTCAAGATTGGGTGAAAAATTGTTTGCTGAGATTTCAGGAAACTCGTAGATTTTTGGAAGCTTGGCAACCCCTTTCAATGAATGTGATTCTCGACAGTCTCTGCTTGGGGCTACTTCAATAGGACACAAACCATAGCGATAGAACTGGGATCTACATTATTGTGCCAAGTTTCAAAGAGCTAACAGAAACCGTGTTTCATTTAGAGTTCCAACTACATGTATCCATATAGGAGAAAACAGAGTGAAACCTAAACATGAAAACGGTAACTGCAAAGGAACGGTTTAACCTAGAAGAACGAAATTTGGTGAGCCAAGTGGGATTGGTGTACTGATCATTACCTGCAAGAATCATCAAGATTGGGTGAAAAAATATTTGCTGAGATTTCAGGAAACTCGTAGTTTTTTGGAAGATTGGCAACCCTTTTCAATGAAAGTGATTCTCGTCAGTCTCTGCTTGGGGCTACTTCCATAGGACACAAAGCATAGCGATAGAACTAGGAACTACATTATTGTGCCAAGTTTCAAAGAGCTAGCACAAACCGTGTTTGGTTTTGAGTTCCAACTACATGTATCCATATAGGAGAAAACAGAGTGAAACCTAAACATGAAAACGGTTACTCCAAAGGAACGGTTTAACCTAGAAGAACGAAATTTGGTGAGCCAAGTGGGATTGGTGTACTGATCATTACCTGCCAGTACCATCAAGATTGGGTGAAAAAATGTTTGCTGAGATTTCAGGAAATTCCTAGTTTTTTGGAAGCTTGGCAACTACTTTCAATGAAAGTGATTCTCGTCAGTCTCTGCTTGGGGCTACTTCAATAGGACACAAACCATAGCGATAGAACTTGGAACTACATTATTGTGCCAAGTTTCAAAGAGCTAGCACAAACCGTGTTTGATTTAGAGTTCCTAGTACATGTATCCATTTAGGAGAAAACAGAGTGAAACCTAAACATGAAAACGGTTACTGCAAAGGAACGGTTTAACCTAGAATAATGAAATTTGGTGAGCCAAGTGGGATTGGTGTACTGATCATTGCCTGCCAGTATCATCAAGATTGGGTGAAAAAATGTTTGCTGAGATTTGAGGAAACTCGTAGTTTTTTGGAAGCTTGTCAACCCCTTTCAATGAAAGTGATTCTCGTCAGTCTCTGCTTGGGGCTACTTCAATAGGCCACAAACCATAGCGATAGAACTTGGAACTACATTATTGTGCCAAGTTTCAATGAGCTAGCACAAACCGTGTTTGATTTAGAGTTCCAACTACATGTATCCATATAGGAGAAAACAGAGTGAAACCTAAACATGAAAACGGTTACTGCAGAGGAACGGTTTAACCTAGAAGAACGAAATTTGGTGAGAAACGTGGGACTGGTGTACTGATCATTACCTGCCAGTATCATCAAGATTGGGTGAAAAAATGTTTGCTTACATTTCAGGAAACACGTAGTTTTTCAGAAGCTTGGCAACCCCTTTCAATTAATGTGACTCTCGTCAGTCTCTGCTTGGGGCTACTTCAATAGGACACAAACCATAGCGATAGAACTTGGAACTACATTATTGTGCCAAGTTTCAAAATGCTAACAGAAACCGTGTTTGATTTAGAGTTCCAACTACATGTAACAAAATAGGAGAAAACAGAGTGAAACCTAAACATGAAAATGGTTACTGCAAAGGAACGGTTTAACCTAGAAGAACGAAATTTGGTAAGCCAAGTGGGATTGGTGTACTGATCATTACCTGCAAGTATCATAAAGATTGGGTGAAAAAATGTTTGCTGAGATTTCAGGAAACTCGTAGTTTTTTGGAAGCTTGGCAACACCTTTCAATGAATGTGATTCTCGTCAGTCTCTGCTTGGGGCTACTTCAATAGGACACAAACCATAGCGTAAGAACTTGGAACTACATTATTGTGCCAAGTTTCAAAGAGCTAACAGAAACCGTGTTTGATTTAGAGTTCCAAGTACATGTATCCATATAGGAGAAAACAGAGTGAAACCTAAACATGAAAACGGTTATTGCAAAGGAACGGTTTAACCTAGAAGAACGAAATTTGGTGAGCCAAGTGGGATTGGTGTACTGATCATTACCTGCAAGTATCATCAAGATTGGGTGAAAAAATGTTTGCTGAGATTTCAGGAAACTCGTAGTTTATTGGAAGCTTGGCAACCCCTTCCAAGGAATGTGATTCTCGTCTCTCTGCTTGGGGCTACTTCAATAGGACACACTATAGCGATAGAACTTGGAACTACATTATTGTGCCTAGTTTCAAAGAGCTAGCACAAACCGTGTGAGATTTAGAGTTCCAACTACATGTATCCATATAGGAGAAAACAGAGTGAAACCTAAACATGAAAACGGTTACTGCAAAGGAACGGATTAACCTAGAAGAACGAAATTTGGTGAGCCAAGTGGGACTGGTGTACTGATCATTACCTGCAAGTATCATCAAGATTGGATGCCAAAATGTTTGCTGAGATTTCAAGAAACTCGTAGTTTTTTGGAAGCTTGGCAGCCCTTCCAATGAATCTGATTCTCGTCAGTCTCCGCTTGGGGCTACTTCAATAGGACACAAACCATCGCGATAGAACTTGGAACTACATTATTGTGCCAAGTTTCAAAGAGCTAGCACAAACCGTGTTTGATTTAGAGTTCCAACTACATGTATCCATATAGGAGAAAACAGAGTGAAACCTAAACATGAAAACGGTTACTGCAAAGGAACGGTTTAACCTAGAAGAACGAAATTTGTTGAGCCAAGTGGGATTGGTGTACTGATCATTACCTGCATGTATCATCAAGATTGGGTGAAAAAATGTTTGCTGAGATTTCAGGAAACTCGTAGTTTTTAGGAGCTTGGCAACCCCTTTCAATGAAAGTGATTCTCGTCAGTCTCTGCTTGGGGCTACTTCCATAGGACACAAACCATAGCGATAGAACTTGGAACTACATTATTGTGCCAAGTTTCAAAGAGCTAGCACAAACCGTGTTTGTTTTAGAGTTCCAAATACATGTATCCATATAGGAGAAAACAGAGTGAAACCTGAACATGAAAACGGTTACCTCAAAGGAACGGTTTAACCTAGAAGAACGAAATTTGGTGAGCCAAGTGGGACTGGTGTACTGATCATTACCTGCAAGTATCATCAAGATTGGGTGACAAAATGTTTGCTGAGATTTCAAGAAACTCGTAGTTTTTTGGAAGCTTGGCAACCCCTTCCAATGAATGTGATTCTCGTCAGTCTCTGCCTGGGGCTACATCAATAGGACACAAACCGTAGCGATAGAACTAGGAACTACATTATTGTGCCAAGTTTCAAAGAGCTAGCACAAACCGTGTTTGATTTAGAGTTCCAAATACATGTATCCATGTAGGAGAAAACAGAGTGAAACCTAAACATGAAAACGGTTACTGCAAAGGAACGGTTTAACCTAGAAGAACCAAACTTGGTGAGCCAAGTGGGACTGGTGTACTGATCATTACCTTCCAGTATCATCAAGATTGGGTGAAAAAATGTTTGCTGAGATTTCAGGAAACTCGTAGTTTTTTGGAAGCTTGGCAACCCCTTCCAATGAATGTGATTCTCGTCAGTCTCTGCTTGGGGCTACTTCAATAGGACACAAACCATAGCGATAGAACTTGGAACTACATTATTGTGCCATGTTTCAAAGAGCTAGCGCAAACCGTGTTTGATTTACAGTTCCAACTACATGTATCCATATAGGAGAAAACAGAATGAAACCTAAAAATGAAAACGGTTACTGCAAAGGAATGGTTTAACCTAGAAGAACGAAATTTGGTGACCCAAGTGGGATTGGTGTACTGATCATTACCTGCCAGTACCATCAAGATTGGGTCAAAAAATGTTTGCTGAGATTTCAGGAAATTCGTAGTTTTTTGGAAGCTTGGCAACCCCTTCCAATGAATGTGATTCTCGTCAGTCACTGCTTGGGGCTACTTCCATAGGACACAAACCATAGCGATAGAACTTGGAACTACATTATTGTGCCAAGTTTCAAAGAGCTAGCATAAACCGTGTTTGATTTAGAGTTCCAACTACATGTATCCATATAGTAGAAAAGAGCGTGAAACCTAAACATGAAAACGGTTACTGCAAAGGAACGGTTTAACCTAGAAGAACGAAATTTGGTGAGCCAAGTGGGATTGGTGTACTGATCATTACCTGCAAGAATCATCAAGATTGGGTGAAAAAATGTTTGCTGAGATTTCAGGAAACTCGTAGTATTTTGGAAGCTTGGCAACCCCTTTCAATGAAAGAGATTCTCGACAGTCTCTGCTTGGGGCTACTTCCATAGGACACAAACCATAGCGATAGAACTTGGAACTACATTATTGTGCCAAGTTTCAAAGAGCTAGCACAAACCGTGTTTGATTTAGAGTTCCAACTACATGTATCCATATAGGAGAAAACAGAGTGAAACCTAAACATGAAAACGGTTACTGCAAAGGAACGGTTTAACCTAGAAGAACGAAATTTGGTGAGCCAAGTGGGATTGGTGTACTGATCATTACCTGCAAGAATCATCAAGATTGGGTGAAAAAATGTTTGCTGAGATTTCAGGAAACTCGTAGTTTTTGGATGCTTGGCAACCCTTTGAATGAATGTGATTCTCGTCAGTCTCTGCTTGGGGCTACTTCAATAGGACACAAACCATAGCGATAGAACTTGGAACTACATTATTGTGCCTAGTTTCAAAGAGCTAGCACAATCCGTGTTTGTTTTAGAGTTCCAACTATATGCATCCATATAGGAGAAAACAGAGTGAAACCTAAACATGAAAATGGTTACTGCAAAGGAACGGTTTAACCTAGAAGAACGAAATTTGGTAAGCCAAGTGGGATTGGTGTACTGATCATTACCTGCAAGTATCATAAAGATTGGGTGAAAAAATGTTTGCTGAGATTTCAGGAAACTCGTAGTTTTTTGGAAGCTTGGCAACCCCTTCCAATGAATGTGATTCTCGTCAGTCTCTGCTTGGGGCTATTTCAATAGGACACAAACCATAGCGTTAGAACTTGGAACTACATTATTGTGCCAAGTTTCAAAGAGCTAACAGAAACCGTGTTTGATTTAGAGTTCCAACTACATGTATCCATATAGGAGAAAACAGAGTGAAACCTAAACATGAAAACGGTTATTGCAAAGGAACGGTTTAACCTAGAAGAACGAAATTTGGTGAGCCAAGTGGGATTGGTGTACTAATCATTACCTGCCAGTATCATCAAGATTGGGTGAAAAAATGTTTGCTGAGATTTCAGGAAACTCGTAGTTTATTGGAAGCTTGGCAACCCCTTTCAATGAAAGTGATTCTCTTCAGTCTCTGCTTGGGGCTACTTCCATAGGACACAAACCATAGCGATAGAACTGGGATCTACATTATTGTGCCAAGTTTCAAAGAGCTAGCACAAACCGTGTTTGATTGAGAGTTCCAAGTACATGTATCCATATAGGAGAAAACAGAGTGAAACCTAAACATGAAAATGGTTACTGCAAAGGAACGGTTTAACCTAGAAGAACGAAATTTGGTAAGCCAAGTGGGATTGGTGTACTGATCATTACCTGCAAGTATCATCAAGATTGGATGCCAAAATGTTTGCTGAGATTTCAAGAAACTCGTAGTTTTTTGGAAGCTTGGCAGCCCTTCCAATGAATCTGATTCTCGTCAGTCTCCGCTTGGGGCTACTTCAATAGGACACAAACCATCGCGATAGAACTTAGAACTACATTATTGTGCCAAGTTTCAAAGAGCTAGCACAAACCGTGTTTGATTTAGAGTTCCAACTACATGTATCCATATAGGAGAAAACAGAGTGAAACCTGAACATGAAAACGGTTACCTCAAAGGAACGGTTTAACCTAGAAGAACGAAATTTGGTGAGCCAAGTGGGACTGGTGTACTGATCATTACCTGCAAGTATCATCAAGATTGGGTGACAAAATGTTTGCTGAGATTTCAAGAAACTCGTAGTTTTTTGGAAGCTTGGCAACCCCTTCCAATGAATGTGATTCTCGTCAGTCTCTGCCTGGGGCTACATCAATAGGACACAAACCGTAGCGATAGAACTAGGAACTACATTATTGTGCCAAGATTCAAAGAGCTAGCACAAACCGTGTTTGATTTAGAGTTCCAAATACATGTATCCATGTAGGAGAAAACAGAGTGAAACCTAAACATGAAAACGGTTACTGCAAAGGAACGGTTTAACCTAGAAGAACCAAACTTGGTGAGCCAAGTGGGACTGGTGTACTGATCATTACCTTCCAGTATCATCAAGATTGGGTGAAAAAATGTTTGCTGAGATTTCAGGAAACTCGTAGTTTTTTGGAAGCTTGGCAACCCCTTCCAATGAATGTGATTCTCGTCAGTCTCTGCTTGGGGCTACTTCCATAGGACACAAACCATAGCGATAGAACTTGGAACTACATTATTGTGCCAAGTTTCAAAGAGCTAGCATAAACCGTGTTTGATTTAGAGTTCCAACTACATGTATCCATATAGTAGAAAAGAGCGTGAAACCTAAACATGAAAACGGTTACTGCAAAGGAACGGTTTAACCTAGAAGAACGAAATTTGGTGAGCCAAGTGGGATTGGTGTACTGATCATTACCTGCAAGAATCATCAAGATTGGGTGAAAAAATGTTTGCTGAGATTTCAGGAAACTCGTAGTTTTTGGATGCTTGGCAACCCTTTGAATGAATGTGATTCTCGTCAGTCTCTGCTTGGGGCTACTTCAATAGGACACAAACCATAGCGATAGAACTTGGAACTACATTATTGTGCCTAGTTTCAAAGAGCTAGCACAATCCGTGTTTGTTTTAGAGTTCCAACTATATGCATCCATATAGGAGAAAACAGAGTGAAACCTAAACATGAAAATGGTTACTGCAAAGGAACGGTTTAACCTAGAAGAACGAAATTTGGTAAGCCAAGTGGGATTGGTGTACTGATCATTACCTGCAAGTATCATAAAGATTGGGTGAAAAAATGTTTGCTGAGATTTCAGGAAACTCGTAGTTTTTTGGAAGCTTGGCAACCCCTTCCAATGAATGTGATTCTCGTCAGTCTCTGCTTGGGGCTATTTCAATAGGACACAAACCATAGCGTAAGAACTTGGAACTACATTATTGTGCCAAGTTTCAAAGAGCTAACAGAAACCGTGTTTGATTTAGAGTTCCAACTACATGTATCCATATAGGAGAAAACAGAGTTAAACCTAAACATGAAAACGGTTATTGCAAAGGAACGGTTTAACCTAGAAGAACGAAATTTGGTGAGCCAAGTGGGATTGGTGTACTAATCATTACCTGCCAGTATCATCAAGATTGGGTGAAAAAATGTTTGCTGAGATTTCAGGAAACTCGTAGTTTATTGGAAGCTTGGCAACCCCTTTCAATGAAAGTGATTCTCTTCAGTCTCTGCTTGGGGCTACTTCCATAGGACACAAACCATAGCGATAGAACTGGGATCTACATTATTGTGCCAAGTTTCAAAGAGCTAGCACAAACCGTGTTTGATTGAGAGTTCCAAGTACATGTATCCATATAGGAGAAAACAGAGTGAAACCTAAACATGAAAACGGTTACTGCAAAGGAACGGTTTAACCTAGAAGAACGAAATTTGGTGAGCCAAGTGGGATTGGTGTAATGATCATTACCTGCAAGAATCATCAAGATTGGGTGAAAAAATATTTGCTGAGATTTCAGGAATCTCGTAGTTTTTTGGAAGCTTGGCAACCCCTTTCAATGAATGTGATTCTCGTCAGTCTCTGCTTGGGGCTACTTCAATAGGACACAAACATAGCGATAGAACTTGGACTACATTATTGGGCCAAGTTTCAAAGAGCTAGCACAAACCGTGTTTGATTTAGAGTTCCAACTACATATATCCATATATGAGAAAACAGAGTGAAACCTAAACATGAAAACGGTTACTGCAAAGGAACGGTTTAACCTAGAAGAACGAAATTTGGTGAGCCAAGTGGGATTGTTGTACTGATCATTACCTGCAAGTATCATCAAGATTGGGTGAAACAATGTTTGCTGAGATTTCAGGAAACTCGTAGTTTTTGGATGCTTGGCAACCCTTTGAATGAATGTGATTCTCGTCAGTCTCTGCCTGGGGCTACTTCAATAGGACACAAACCATAGCGATAGAACTTGGAACTACATTATTGTGCCAAGTTTCAAAGAGCTAGCACAAACCGTGTTTGATTTAGAGTTCCAACTACATGCATCCATATAGCAGAAAACAGAGTGAAAACTAAACATGAAAATGGTTACTGCAAAGGAACAGTTTAACCTAGAAGAACGAAATTTGGTGACCAAGTGGGATTGGTGTACTGATCATTACCTGCAAGAATCATCAAGATTGGGTGAAAAATGTATGCTGAGATTTCAGGAAACTCGTAGTATTTTGGAAGCTTGGCAACCCCTTTCAATGAAAGAGATTCTCGACAGTCTCTGCTTGGGGCTACTTCCATAGGACACAAACCATAGCGATAGAACTTGGAACTACATTATTGTGCCAAGTTTCAAAGAGCTAGCACAAACCGTGTTTGATTTAGAGTTCCAACTACATGTATCCATATAGGAGAAAACAGAGTGAAACCTAAACATGAAAACGGTTACTGCAAAGGAACGGTTTAACCTAGAAGAACGAAATTTGGTGAGCCAAGTGGGATTGGTGTACTGATCATTACCTGCAAGAATCATCAAGATTGGGTGAAAAAATGTTTGCTGAGATTTCAGGAAACTCGTAGTTTATTGGAAGCTTGGCAACCCCTTTCAATGAAAGTGATTCTCTTCAGTCTCTGCTTGGGGCTACTTCCATAGGACACAAACCATAGCGATAGAACTGGGATCTACATTATTGTGCCAAGTTTCAAAGAGCTAGCACAAACCGTGTTTGATTGAGAGTTCCAAGTACATGTATCCATATAGGAGAAAACAGAGTGAAACCTAAACATGAAAACGGTTACTGCAAAGGAACGGTTTAACCTAGAAGAACGAAATTTGGTGAGCCAAGTGGGATTGGTGTACTGATCATTACCTGCAAGTATCATCAAGATTGGGTGAAAAAATGTTTGCTGAGATTTCAGGAAACACGTAGTTTATTGGAAGCTTGGCAACCCCTTTCAATGAAAGTGATTCTCTTCAGTCTCTGCTTGGGGCTACTTCCATAGGACACAAACCATAGCGATAGAACTGGGATCTACAGTATTGTGCCAAGTTTCAAAGAGCTAGCACAAACCGTGTTTGATTTAGAGTTCCAACTAAATGTATCCATATTAGAGAAAACAGAGTGAAACCTAAACATGAAAACGGTTACTGCAAAGGAAGGTTTAACCTAGAAGAACGAAATTTGGTGAGCCAAGTGGGATTGCTGTACTGATCATTATCTGCAAGTATCCTCAAGATTGGGTGAAAAATTGTTTGCAGAGATTTCAGGAAACTCGTAGATTTTTGGAAGCTTGGCAACCCCTTTCAATGAATGTGATTCTCGACAGTCTCTGCTTGGGGCTACTTCAATAGGACACAAACCATAGCGATAGAACTTGGAACTACATTATTGTGCCTAGTTTCAAAGAGCTAGCACAATCCGTGTTTGTTTTAGAGTTCCAACTATATGCATCCATATAGGAGAAAACAGAGTGAAACCTAAACATGAAAATGGTTACTGCAAAGGAACGGTTTAACCTAGAAAAACGAAATTTGGTAAGCCAAGTGGGATTGGTGTACTGATCATTACCTGCAAGTATCATCAAGATTGGGTGAAAAAATGTTTGCTGAGATTTCAGGAAACTCGTAGTTTTTTGGAAGCTTGGCAACCCCTTCCAATGAATGTGATTCTCGTATGTCTCTGCTTGGGGCTACTTAATTATGACACAAACCATAGCGTTAGAACTTGGAACTACATTATTGGGCCAAGTTTCAAAGAGCTAACAGAAACCGTGTTTGATTTAGAGTTCCAACTACATGTATCCATATAGGAGAAAACAGAGTGAAACCTAAACATGAAAACGGTTATTGCAAAGGAACGGTTTAACCTAGAAGAACGAAATTTGGTGAGCCAAGTGGGATTGGTGTACTAATCATTACCTGCCAGTATCATCAAGATTGGGTGAAAAAATGTTTGCTGAGATTTCAGGAAACTCGTAGTTTATTGGAAGCTTGGCAACCCCTTTCAATGAAAGTGATTCTCTTCATCTCTGCTTGGGGCTACTTCCATAGGACACAAACCATAGCGATAGAACTGGGATCTACATTATTGTGCCAAGTTTCAAAGAGCTAGCACAAACCGTGTTTGATTTAGAGTTCCAACTACATGTATCCATATAGGAGAAAACAGAGTGAAACCTAAACATGAAAACGGTTACTGCAAAGGAACGGTTTAACCTAGAAGAACGAAATTTGGTGAGCCAAGTGGGATTGGTGTACTGATCATTACCTGCAAGTATCATCAAGATTGGGTGAAAAAATGTTTGCTGAGATTTCAGGAAACTCGTAGTTTATTGGAAGCTTGGCAACCCCTTTCAATGAAAGTGATTCTCTTCAGTCTCTGCTTGGGGCTACTTCCATAGGACACAAACCATAGCGATAGAACTGGGATCTACAGTATTGTGCCAAGTTTCAAAGAGCTAGCACAAACCGTGTTTGATTTAGAGTTCCGACTAAATGTATCCATATTAGAGAAAACAGAGTGAAACCTAAACATGAAAACGGTTACTGCAAAGGAAGATTTAACCTAGAAGAACGAAATTTGGTGAGCCAAGTGGGATTGCTGTACTGATCATTATCTGCAAGTATCCTCAAGATTGGGTGAAAAATTGTTTGCTGAGATTTCAGGAAACTCGTAGATTTTTGGAAGCTTGGCAACCCCTTTCAATGAATGTGATTCTCGACAGTCTCTGCTTGGGGCTACTTCAATAGGACACAAACCATAGCGATAGAACTTGGAACTACATTATTGTGCCAAGTTTCAAAGAGCTAACAGAAACCGTGTTTCATTTAGAGTTCCAACTACATGTATCCATATAGGAGAAAACAGAGTGAAACCTAAACATGAAAACGGTAACTGCAAAGGAACGGTTTAACCTAGAAGAACGAAATTTGGAGAGCCAAGTGGGATTGGTGTACTGATCATTACCTGCAAGAATCATCAAGATTGGGTGAAAAAATGTTTGCTGAGATTTCAGGAAACTCGTAGTTTTTTGGAAGATTGGCAACCCTTTTCAATGAAAGTGATTCTCGTCAGTCTCTGCTTGGGGCTACTTCCATAGGACACAAACCATAGCGATAGAACTGGGAACTACATTATTGTGCCAAGTTTCAAAGAGCTAGCACAAACCGTGTTTGGTTTTGAGTTCCAACTACATGTATCCATATAGGAGAAAACAGAGTGAAACCTAAACATGAAAACGGTTACTCCAAAGGAACGGTTTAACCTAGAAGAACGAAATTTGGTGAGCCAAGTGGGATTGGTGTACTGATCATTACCTGCCAGTACCATCAAGATTGGGTGAAAAAATGTTTGCTGAGATTTCAGGAAATTCCTAGTTTTTTGGAAGCTTGGCAACTACTTTCAATGAAAGTGATTCTCGTCAGTCTCTGCTTGGGGCTACTTCAATAGGACACAAACCATAGCGATAGAACTTGGAACTACATTATTGTGCCAAGTTTCAAAGAGCTAGCACAAACCGTGTTTGATTTAGAGTTCCTAGTACATGTATCCATTTAGGAGAAAACAGAGTGAAACCTAAACATGAAAACGGTTACTGCAAAGGAACGGTTTAACCTAGAATAACGAAATTTGGTGAGCCAAGTGGGATTGGTGTACTGATCATTACCTGCCAGTATCATCAAGATTGGGTGAAAAAATGTTTGCTGAGATTTGAGGAAACTCGTAGGTTTTTGGAAGCTTGTCAACCCCTTTCAATGAAAGTGATTCTCGTCAGTCTCTGCTTGGGGCTACTTCAATAGGCCACAAACCATAGCGATAGAACTTGGAACTACATTATTGTGCCAAGTTTCAATGAGCTAGCACAAACCGTGTTTGATTTAGAGTTCCAACTACATGTATCCATATAGGACAAAACAGAGTGAAACCTAAACATGAAAACTGTTACTGCAGAGGAACGGTTTAACCTAGAAGAACGAAATTTGGTGAGCAACGTGGGACTGGTGTACTGATCATTACCTGCCAGTATCATCAAGATTGGGTGAAAAAATGTTTGCTTAGATTTCAGGAAACACGTAGTTTTTCGGAAGATTGGCAACCCTTTTCAATGAAAGTGATTCTCGTCAGTCTCTGCTTGGGGCTACTTCCATAGGACACAAAGCATAGCGATAGAACTTGGAACTACATTATTGTGCCAAGTTTCAAAGAGCTAGCACAAACCGTGTTTGGTTTTGAGTTCCAACTACATGTATCCATATAGGAGAAAACAGAGTGAAACCTAAACATGAAAACGGTTACTCCAAAGGAACGGTTTAACCTAGAAGAACGAAATTTGGTGAGCCAAGTGGGATTGGTGTACTGATCATTACCTGCCAGTACCATCAAGATTGGGTGAAAAAATGTTTGCTTAGATTTCAGGAAACACGTAGTTTTTCAGAAGCTTGGCAACCCCTTTCAATTAATGTGACTCTCGTCAGTCTCTGCTTGGGGCTACTTCAATAGGACACAAACCATAGCGATAGAACTTGGAACTACATTATTGTGCCAAGTTTCAAAATGCTAACAGAAACCGTGTTTGATTTAGAGTTCCAACTACATGTAACAAAATAGGAGAAAACAGAGTGAAACCTAAACATGAAAATGGTTACTGCAAAGGAACGGTTTAACCTAGAAGAACGAAATTTGGTAAGCAAAGTGGGATTGGTGTACTGATCATTACCTGCAAGTATCATAAAGATTGGGTGAAAAAATGTTTGCTGAGATTTCAGGAAACTCGTAGTTTTTGGAAGCTTGGCAACACCTTTCAATGAATGTGATTCTCGTCAGTCTCTGCTTGGGGCTACTTCAATAGGACACAAACCATAGCGTAAGAACTTGGAACTACATTATTGTGCCAAGTTTCAAAGAGCTAACAGAAACCGTGTTTGATTTAGAGTTCCAAGTACATGTATCCATATAGGAGAAAACAGAGTGAAACCTAAACATGAAAACGGTTATGGCAAAGGAACGGTTTAACCTAGAAGAACGAAATTTGGTGAGCCAAGTGGGATTGGTGTACTGATCATTACCTGCAAGTATCATCAAGATTGGGTGAAAAAATGTTTGCTGAGATTTCAGGAAACTCGTAGTTTATTGGAAGCTTGGCAACCCCTTCCAAGGAATGTGATTCTCGTCTCTCTGCTTGGGGCTACTTCAATAGGACACACTATAGCGATAGAACTTGGAACTACATTATTGTGCCTAGTTTCAAAGAGCTAGCACAAACCGTGTGAGATTTAGAGTTCCAACTACATGTATCCATATAGGAGAAAACAGAGTGAAACCTAAACATGAAAACGGTTACTGCAAAGGAACGGATTAAACTAGAAGAACGAAATTTGGTGAGCCAAGTGGGACTGGTGTACTGATCATTACCTGCAAGTATCATCAAGATTGGATGCCAAAATGTTTGCTGAGATTTCAAGAAACTCGTAGTTTTTTGGAAGCTTGGCAGCCCTTCCAATGAATCTGATTCTCGTCAGTCTCCGCTTTTGGCTACTTCAATAGGACACAAACCATCGCGATAGAACTTGGAACTACATTATTGTGCCAAGTTTCAAAGAGCTAGCACAAACCGTGTTTGATTTAGAGTTCCAACTACATGTATCCATATAGGAGAAAACAGAGTGAAACCTAAACATGAAAACGGTTACTGCAAAGGAACGGTTTAACCTAGAAGAACGAAATTTGTTGAGCCAAGTGGGATTGGTGTACTGATCATTACCTGCATGTATCATCAAGATTGGGTGAAAAAATGTTTGCTGAGATTTCAGGAAACTCGTAGTTTTTAGGAGCTTGGCAACCCCTTTCAATGAAAGTGATTCTCGTCAGTCTCTGCCTGGGGCTACATCAATAGGACACAAACCGTAGCGATAGAACTAGGAACTACATTATTGTGCCAAGTTTCAAAGAGCTAGCACAAACCGTGTTTGATTTAGAGTTCCAAATACATGTATCCATGTAGGAGAAAACAGAGTGAAACCTAAACATGAAAACGGTTACTGCAAAGGAACGGTTTAACCTAGAAGAACCAAACTTGGTGAGCCAAGTGGGACTGGTGTACTGATCATTACCTTCCAGTATCATCAAGATTGGGTGAAAAAATGTTTGCTGAGATTTCAGGAAACTCGTAGTTTTTTGGAAGCTTGGCAACCCCTTCCAATGAATGTGATTCTCGTCAGTCTCTGCTTGGGGCTACTTCAATAGGACACAAACCATAGCGATAGAACTTGGAACTACATTATTGTGCCATGTTTCAAAGAGCTAGCGCAAACCGTGTTTGATTTACAGTTCCAACTACATGTATCCATATAGGAGAAAACAGAATGAAACCTAAAAATGAAAACGGTTACTGCAAAGGAATGGTTTAACCTAGAAGAACGAAATTTGGTGACCCAAGTGGGATTGGTGTACTGATCATTTCCTGCCAGTACCATCAAGATTGGGTCAAAAAATGTTTGCTGAGATTTCAGGAAATTCGTAGTTTTTTGGAAGCTTGGCAACCCCTTCCAATGAATGTGATTCTCGTCAGTCACTGCTTGGGGCTACTTCCATAGGACACAAACCATAGCGATAGAACTTGGAACTACTTTATTGTGCCAAGTTTCAAAGAGCTAGCATAAACCGTGTTTGATTTAGAGTTCCAACTACATGTATCCATATAGTAGAAAAGAGCGTGAAACCTAAACATGAAAACGGTTACTGCAAAGGAACGGTTTAACCTAGAAGAACGAAATTTGGTGAGCCAAGTGGGATTGGTGTACTGATCATTACCTGCAAGAATCATCAAGATTGGGTGAAAAAATGTTTGCTGAGATTTCAGGAAACTCGTAGTTTTTGGATGCTTGGCAACCCTTTGAATGAATGTGATTCTCGTCAGTCTCTGCTTGGGGCTACTTCAATAGGACACAAACCATAGCGATAGAACTTGGAACTACATTATTGTGCCTAGTTTCAAAGAGCTAGCACAATCCGTGTTTGTTTTAGAGTTCCAACTATATGCATCCATATAGGAGAAAACAGAGTGAAACCTAAACATGAAAATGGTTACTGCAAAGGAACGGTTTAACCTAGAAGAACGAAATTTGGTAAGCCAAGTGGGATTGGTGTACTGATCATTACCTGCAAGTATCATAAAGATTGGGTGAAAAAATGTTTGCTGAGATTTCAGGAAACTCGTAGTTTTTTGGAAGCTTGGCAACCCCTTCCAATGAATGTGATTCTCGTCAGTCTCTGCTTGGGGCTATTTCAATAGGACACAAACCATAGCGTTAGAACTTGGAACTACATTATTGTGCCAAGTTTCAAAGAGCTAACAGAAACCGTGTTTGATTTAGAGTTCCAACTACATGTATCCATATAGGAGAAAACAGAGTGAAACCTAAACATGAAAACGGTTATTGCAAAGGAACGGTTTAACCTAGAAGAACGAAATTTGGTGAGCCAAGTGGGATTGGTGTACTAATCATTACCTGCCAGTATCATCAAGATTGGGTGAAAAAATGTTTGCTGAGATTTCAGGAAACTCGTAGTTTATTGGAAGCTTGGCAACCCCTTTCAATGAAAGTGATTCTCTTCAGTCTCTGCTTGGGGCTACTTCCATAGGACACAAACCATAGCGATAGAACTGGGATCTACATTATTGTGCCAAGTTTCAAAGAGCTAGCACAAACCGTGTTTGATTGAGAGTTCCAAGTACATGTATCCATATAGGAGAAAACAGAGTGAAACCTAAACATGAAAACGGTTACTGCAAAGGAACGGTTTAACCTAGAAGAACGAAATTTGGTGAGCCAAGTGGGATTGGTGTAATGATCATTACCTGCAAGAATCATCAAGATTGGGTGAAAAAATATTTGCTGAGATTTCAGGAATCTCGTAGTTTTTTGGAAGCTTGGCAACCCCTTTCAATGAATGTGATTCTCGTCAGTCTCTGCTTGGGGCTACTTCAATAGGACACAAACATAGCGATAGAACTTGGACTACATTATTGGGCCAAGTTTCAAAGAGCTAGCACAAACCGTGTTTGATTTAGAGTTCCAACTACATATATCCATATATGAGAAAACAGAGTGAAACCTAAACATGAAAACGGTTACTGCAAAGGAACGGTTTAACCTAGAAGAACGAAATTTGGTGAGCCAAGTGGGATTGTTGTACTGATCATTACCTGCAAGTATCATCAAGATTGGGTGAAACAATGTTTGCTGAGATTTCAGGAAACTCGTAGTTTTTGGATGCTTGGCAACCCTTTGAATGAATGTGATTCTCGTCAGTCTCTGCCTGGGGCTACTTCCATAGGACACAAACCATAGCGATAGAACTTGGAACTACATTATTGTGCCAAGTTTCAAAGAGCTAGCACAAACTGTGTTTGATTTAGAGTTCCAACTACATGCATCCATATAGCAGAAAACAGAGTGAAAACTAAACATGAAAATGGTTACTGCAAAGGAACAGTTTAACCTAGAAGAACGAAATTTGGTGACCAAGTGGGATTGGTGTACTGATCATTACCTGCAAGAATCATCAAGATTGGGTGAAAAATGTATGCTGAGATTTCAGGAAACTCGTAGTATTTTGGAAGCTTGGCAACCCCTTTCAATGAAAGAGATTCTCGACAGTCTCTGCTTGGGGCTACTTCCATAGGACACAAACCATAGCGATAGAACTTGGAACTACATTATTGTGCCAAGTTTCAAAGAGCTAGCACAAACCGTGTTTGATTTAGAGTTCCAACTACATGTATCCATATAGGAGAAAACAGAGTGAAACCTAAACATGAAAACGGTTACTGCAAAGGAACGGTTTAACCTAGAAGAACGAAATTTGGTGAGCCAAGTGGGATTGGTGTACTGATCATTACCTGCAAGAATCATCAAGATTGGGTGAAAAAATGTTTGCTGAGATTTCAGGAAACTCGTAGTTTATTGGAAGCTTGGCAACCCCTTTCAATGAAAGTGATTCTCTTCAGTCTCTGCTTGGGGCTACTTCCATAGGACACAAACCATAGCGATAGAACTGGGATCTACATTATTGTGCCAAGTTTCAAAGAGCTAGCACAAACCGTGTTTGATTGAGAGTTCCAAGTACATGTATCCATATTAGAGAAAACAGAGTGAAACCTAAACATGAAAACGGTTACTGCAAAGGAAGGTTTAACCTAGAAGAACGAAATTTGTTGAGCCAAGTGGGATTGGTGTACTGATCATTACCTGCATGTATCATCAAGATTGGGTGAAAAAATGTTTGCTGAGATTTCAGGAAACTCGTAGTTTTTTGGAAGCTTGGCAACCCCTTTCAATGAAAGTGATTCTCGTCAGTCTCTGCCTGGGGCTACTTCAATAGGACACAAACCATAGCGATAGAACTTGGAACTACATTATTGTACCTAGTTTCAAAGAGC
>NW_027553504.1:0-37558 GCF_045843805.1 Urocitellus parryii
AAAGCACAATGAGTGCTCTGGAAATTTTGTTGACTTCTTAAAATAATCTCTTCTTGATTAGGAGAGAGACTTGTGTGTTACAATTAAGGTGGGAGTCTTTTGGAAACTACAGCATTACCCCCTTTGATGCTCATTATTTAATCCTCTAAGTCAAAGGGCATTATTATCTTCTTGGCTTAAAGCTTTATATAATGTAATATCATAGTTGTTGTTTCTCTTTTTTAAAAAGGAAACCTGCTTCTATTGTAGAACCACTAGTTTTAATGAAAAGAGGAAACAAACATGGAAGCAATACACAAGTTCAGAGCACAATCCATGCTATGTCAATTAAGCTTTTGAATCTACCAAGAAAAGGAAACCATCCTCCAAATAGTGAGCTTGGATCTCAACTGCAATGCCCTTTCAGGATTGAACTGGTACATGTGTTTGTTTTCTGATATTATTAACTATGTGTTTGATTGTTATCAGTCCTAGAGTCAAGACAAAACAAAGGACTCTGTATATGACAGAAGTAAGGGGTGGCAATGACAGTAGAAGAGCTGTCTTAAAGAGTGAAACAGTCCATTTTCCTTTTGGTTAGTGTATCTTTCACCTTGTACATCCAACCCAGCGTGGCTGAAGCAGGGCTGATGTTTCCTCAAGCTTTGGGCACATTCAGGCTAGTCAGCTTCCAGAGTGACTTGAGCAGGGTTGGTGTCCTTCGGATCTTTGAGTTTCTCTGGTGTTTCCTTCTTCCTGATGCTCAGCTTAAGGGGTACAAATTAAGGAGGGAAAGCTGCAAAAGAATGTACGTAAGAATAAGAGATTTTATTTTCAGGAGGTTCCAAAGCAGGCTAAAAGGAACAAAGTATTACATAATGTATATCTCTGCATATGTACATACATGCATTGACATATTTGGTGACACTCTAAAAATTAGAGTAAGGGATTGTAGAGAGTGCTCTATGTGGGGGTGTGACAAGAGGTGGGGGATATCCCAGGAGGCTTGAACTATGTAGATTTAACTCAATGTAACTTGAAACAAATTTGAAAACAGCCTATAATTTCACAAGCCTGACCCAACATCAGCTTATGATCTTCCATATATTATTATTTCATCTAAAAAATGAAGTCAATTCAACCGCCTGCTCACAGGTCAGTTGCCTTCCAAAGGTGCACCTCTAAGTGGGTTGACTTTAATCTCAGAATATATTTCTGCATGGAAATCATGTCAAATGCCTTCCTGGCTCCCAAAGTCTAGGTACTGCTCAACAGCTTAATTTTACCCCTGGCTTATCCTCCTCACCAACTTTACTTTACCAGATGCAAACCCAAGGTTGTACCTAGTTCTGCACCCTGGTCAAGGTCACCCAGTTAAGAGGGATTTAAATCCAGCTCTACCCAATCTGAAGTCTTTACTTCTCCTCACACCACCCCTTAGCCAGACAAACTTGCTTACTTATATTTTTCCTTTCTTGATTATCTCTTGGAAGAAGCCAGTGTTAGGCTAAATTTGGTAGATCTAGGAGGGTATTTTCCCAATAGGCTATTTTTCCTACAAGTCCAGGTATGGCCAGTCTGGCTGTCCCCAGCCTGCTGCAATGTACTGGGCCTCACACCACTGTCCAGAGACCCTGTGCCCAGATGACCCTATGTCCAGGACCCAGAGTCTCCTCAGGGAAGAGTGGAGGAGTAGGAGAAGGAAAAACCATGGAAAGTTCAGGAGAAAGGACCAGAAGGTTCTTCCAGGGCTAGACTTCCAGAGCAGCCAAAGATCCCTCTCTATCTTGCCCTACAGGATCAGGTCTAGACCTTGCCATCAGCTCCCAGGCTCTAACCCCACCCTCTCACCAGTGAGCTGGACCCACCTAGTCCCACCCACTGCCTGCTGTGAGGACTGCAGCCTTTATTTAGAGTGCTCACTTGTTTATTTGGATGAGTTCCCAGAGTTAGAGCCACAACTCCTCAAGGGTCCTGAGGACTGGTGTCTGGTCCTGGGGTGACAAAAGGCAGGCAGCATGCAGTGGAACTTGGTGAGGTGACTGTAATGGAGAATGATCAGTTTCCCAGCTCTTACACATCTTGAGCAGAGAAGCATCCTTGGGGTCAATTCACTGCAAGGGCACCATCATGGAAATGGTGGCATATGGTGGCAAGAGCAGCATCCAGCTGTTTTGGGCATAGGGCACCAGGCGTCGAAAGTCAGGAGTTGAGTATTGGTGTGAGGTGGGGGCGACTGTGGCGGTGTCAGCATGCAGCTGCGATTTAGGAGTTCCTTGCTTCCTACTCATGGTGGCGGTGATGGTGGAAGAATCCAGAGACAGTGGTTGTAACAACAGATGCTTCCAGCCATGAGTGTTTTCATCTGCCATAGTGACAAGGGTTTGGCTGCAGTTGCCATGAAGTTGGCCCCAGTACTGAGTGTCACTGTCTAGTATCCATGTTAAAGTCTGGTGGCAGCAGGGTAGAGCTACAGAGTCTGGCAGGTGCAGGAGCAGCATGCAGCTGCATCAAGGGTCCAGCCTCAGTATAGGGGTCGGGCACCAGGTGTGGTGTAAAGTACAATGACATTGGGCCTTGGTGGGCATTGTTGGTGTCCATCTCGAGTTTGGAAGTTTGAGTGCTGCACAGTGGTGGTGGCACCATGAGAGATCAGAAGCAGGGGCAGCAACAACAGGCAGTGTCCAGCAGTGAGCATCTTCATCCTGCAGAAGTAACTGGGGTCCAGATGCAGGACAGTGAAAGTGGCATCCAGTGGCCATGTGGGGAGTCTGGTTGGCTGCAGCGAAGAGTTCCAGGCTGGCATGGCAGCAAGGCCATGGGATAGTGGGTGTCAGAGTGATAAAGTAACCAGTAGCTGGGATGTCCTCTGTGGTGGAGGCTGCAGGCCCTGGTCTTGCGCCTGGTCGACTGGCCTGCTCAGGAAGAAGAAATGCAGGAGGCATTGGTACCCAGACAGCTGCCCAGGACCTTATGCTTCCCACAGCTGCCATGTCTCGCTCTGTCCATGAGCCCACTGTGTGTCTGCTCACCCCATCGCCTGATAGAGCCTCTCTACTGAGGAACTAGGTTGTCTGCTAGGTTGGGGCGGTCTTGGGAGAGAACCTCACCATCCCCAGCCACTTCCTGCGTGGACTGTGGGTGCAGAAAGCAGAGGTCCTAGGACATCTTCACCCCCAAAGTGCATTTCTGTGGCTGGGAGTGGCAGAAGACCAAGACAGAGAACTCGTTGCCCTTAGACTCCCACTGCCACCTGTGCCCTACACCCTTGTCCGCCCAAGGAATGCACTTGGAGGGTGAGGATTTTCTAGGCCCCCCCACCTCCCACCTCTGCACTCTGCTACCCCAGCACAGAGGAGATGTACCTGGGGAGGGTGGGTGCTTTTCCAAAGGCTGCCCCAGCTGGCAGCAGGCCTACTCATCCCTCAGAGGCTGCAACTCAGGGAGGGGCAGGGTGAACTCAAGGATTAGGTGAGCAGCCTGGTGGACTCAAGGCCAATGCCAGGCATTGCTGGAATGGGCAGCATAAGGTCCTCAGCAGGTGTCTGGGTACCACAGGCTCCTGCGCCCTGCTTTGTGGGCAGGCAGGCCTTACAAGGAGCAATACCAGTTGCCTGGAGGAGCCACTGCAGAGGCCATCGCAGCCTCCAGTCACCCTCTGACTCTGAGGCCTGCTGTCCCAAGCTGTCACCATCACCGCTAACAGAGCTCCACACTGAAGCCACTGGAGTCCCCACAGGGCCACCAGTGATGTCGCAGCCACCATCACTGCACTGGGACCAGACTCCTGCCACTGCCAGAGGATGAGAATGCAACTCTCTGGATGCCTGGTTTGACGTTGTTACCTACAGACTCCTTAGTTGCCTTTGCCACCACTGCCATAACTGAACTTCAGACACCGATACCTCCAAGCACAACACATCTTCATCGAATAGCTTAGCAAGACCTTCTAGATAACTTGCAAGAGCTTCTACATCAGCACTTGATTTTTTGCTTTGCACTTTTACTTTATGGAGAGGGGCTTCTTGGCAAAAACATAATGGACCAAACTCTGGCAGTTGCAATGAAGTTGGTCCCAGTACTGAGTGTCACTGTCTAGTATCCATGTTAAAGTCTGGGGGCAGCAGGGTGGAGCTCCAGCGTCTGGCAGGTGCAGGAGCAGCATGCAGCTGCATCAAGGGTCCAGCCTCAGTATAGGGGTCGGGCACCAGGTGTGGTGTAAAGTACAATGACATTGGGGCCTTGGTGGGCATTGTTGGTGTCCATCTCGAGTTTGGAAGTTTGAGTGCTGCACAATGGTGGTGGCACCATAAGAGTTCAGAGCAGGGGCAGCAACAACAGGCAGTGTCCAGCAGTGAGCATCTTCATCCTGCAGAAGTAACTGGGGTCCAGATGCAGGACACTGAAAGTGGCATCCAGTGGCCATGTGGGGAGTCTGGTTGGCTGCAGCGAAGAGTTCCAGGCTGGCATGGCCGCAAGGGCATGGGATAGTGGGTGTCAGAGTGATAAAGTAACCAGTAGCTGGGATGTCCTCTGTGGTGGAGGCTGCAGGCCCTGGTCTTGCGCCTGGTCGACTGGCCTGCTCAGGAAGAAGAATGCAGGAGGCATTGGTACCCAGGCAGCTGCCCAGGACCTTATGCTTCCCACAGCTGCCATGTCTCGCTCTGTCCATGAGCCCACTGTGTGTCTGCTCACCCCATCGCCTGATAGAGCCTCTCTACTGAGGAACTAGGTTGTCTGCTAGGTTGGGGCGGTCTTGGGAGAGAACCTCACCATCCCCAGCCACTTCCTGCGTGGACTGTGGGTGCAGAAAGCAGAGGTCCTAGGACATCTTCACCCCCAAAGTGCATTTCTGTGGCTGGGAGTGGCAGAAGACCAAGACAGAGAACTCGTTGCCCTTAGACTCCCACTGCCACCTGTGCCCTACACCCTTGTCCGCCCAAGGAATGCACTTGGAGGGTGAGGATTTTCTAGGCCCCCCCACCTCCCACCTCTGCACTCTGCTACCCCAGCACAGAGGAGATGTACCTGGGGAGGGTGGGTGCTTTTCCAAAGGCTGCCCCAGCTGGCAGCAGGCCTACTCATCCCTCAGAGGCTGCAACTCAGGGAGGGGCAGGGTGAACTCAAGGATTAGGTGAGCAGCCTGGTGGACTCAAGGCCAATGCCAGGCATTGCTGGAATGGGCAGCATAAGGTCCTCAGCAGGTGTCTGGGTACCACAGGCTCCTGCGCCCTGCTTTGTGGGCAGGCAGGCCTTACAAGGAGCAATACCAGTTGCCTGGAGGAGCCACTGCAGAGGCCATCGCAGCCTCCAGTCACCCTCTGACTCTGAGGCCTGCTGTCCCAAGCTGTCACCATCACCGCTAACAGAGCTCCACACTGAAGCCACTGGAGTCCCCACAGGGCCACCAGTGATGTCGCAGCCACCATCACTGCACTGGGACCAGACTCCTGCCACTGCCAGAGGATGAGAATGCAACTCTCTGGATGCCTGGTTTGACGTTGTTACCTACAGACTCCTTAGTTGCCTTTGCCACCACTGCCATAACTGAACTTCAGACACCGATACCTCCAAGCACAACACATCTTCATCGCATAGCTTAGCAAGACCTTCTAGATAACTTGCAAGAGCTTCTACATCAGCACTTGATTTTTTGCTTTGCACTTTTACTTTATGGAGAGGGGCTTCTTGGCAAAAACATAATGGACCAAACTCTGGCAGTTGCAATGAAGTTGGTCCCAGTACTGAGTGTCACTGTCTAGTATCCATGTTAAAGTCTGGGGGCAGCAGGGTGGAGCTCCAGCGTCTGGCAGGTGCAGGAGCAGCATGCAGCTGCATCAAGGGTCCAGCCTCAGTATAGGGGTCGGGCACCAGGTGTGGTGTAAAGTACAATGACATTGGGGCCTTGGTGGGCATTGTTGGTGTCCATCTCGAGTTTGGAAGTTTGAGTGCTGCACAGTGGTGGTGGCACCATGAGAGATCAGAAGCAGGGGCAGCAACAACAGGCAGTGTCCAGCAGTGAGCATCTTCATCCTGCAGAAGTAACTGGGGTCCAGATGCAGGACACTGAAAGTGGCATCCAGTGGCCATGTGAGGAGTCTGGTTGGCTGCAGCGAAGAGTTCCAGGCTGGCATGGCCGCAAGGGCATGGGATAGTGGGTGTCAGAGTGATAAAGTAACCAGTAGCTGGGATGTCCTCTGTGGTGGAGGCTGCAGGCCCTGGTCTTGCGCCTGGTCGACTGGCCTGCTCAGGAAGAAGAATGCAGGAGGCATTGGTACCCAGGCAGCTGCCCAGGACCTTATGCTTCCCACAGCTGCCATGTCTCGCTCTGTCCATGAGCCCACTGTGTGTCTGCTCACCCCATCGCCTGATAGAGCCTCTCTACTGAGGAACTAGGTTGTCTGCTAGGTTGGGGCGGTCTTGGGAGAGAACCTCACCATCCCCAGCCACTTCCTGCGTGGACTGTGGGTGCAGAAAGCAGAGGTCCTAGGACATCTTCACCCCCAAAGTGCATTTCTGTGGCTGGGAGTGGCAGAAGACCAAGACAGAGAACTCGTTGCCCTTAGACTCCCACTGCCACCTGTGCCCTACACCCTTGTCCGCCCAAGGAATGCACTTGGAGGGTGAGGATTTTCTAGGCCCCCCCACCTCCCACCTCTGCACTCTGCTACCCCAGCACAGGGGTGATGTAGCTGGGGAGGGTTGGTGCCTTCTCCAAAGGCTGCCCCAGCTGGCAGCAGGCCTACTCATCCCTCAGAGGCTGCAACTCAGGGAGGGGCAGGGTGAACTCAAGGATTAGGTGAGCAGCCTGGTGGACTCAAGGCCAATGCCAGGCATTGCTGGAATGGGCAGCATAAGGTCCTCAGCAGGTGTCTGGGTACCACTGGCCCCTGCGCCCTGCTTTGTGGGCAGGCATGCCCTACAAGGAGCAATACCCGTTGCCTGGAGGAGCCACTGCAGTGGCCATCACAGCCTCCAGTCACCCTCTGACTCTGAGGCCTGCTGTCCCAAGCTGTCACCATCACCGCTAGCAGAGCTCCACATTGCAGCCACTGGAGTCCCCACAGGGCCACCAGTGATGCCGCAGCCACCATCACTGCACTGGGACCAGACTTCTGCCACTGCCAGCGGATGAGAATGCAACTCTCTGGATGCCTGGCTTGACGTTGCCACCTAGAGACTCCTCAGTTGCCTTTGCCACCGCTGGCATAACTGAACTTCAGACACCAATACCTCCAAGCACAACACATCTTCATCGAATAGCTTAGCAAGACCTTCTGGATGACTTGCAAGAGCTTCTACATCGGCTCTTGTTTCTTTGCCTTGCACTTTTACTTTATGGAGAGGGGCCTCTTGCCAAAACATAATGGACCAAACTCTGGCACCTTCAAACTTTTTCTGCAGCTTTCTCACTTCTCTTGTCAGTATAACAATCTAAAGTGATGGCCTTATCTGGATTTGGATTCATCTTCATAGAACGTGGGGTGTTCTTCTTTTCTTCAGAATATAAACAGTTTTTCCAGATAGGAATAAGGCATTTTTTGCCTTCTAGTCATTTACATGTGCCTTGGAGCAGCACTTTAATTTCCTTGTTGAACATTTCCTTTACATTCTCAGTGTGACAAAGTAGTGTAAGATGCACAGCTTTTTATTTGAAGTGCAAAACGTAAGACTCTTCCTTTTATTTAAAGAGTAGAGACCATTACTGAGTCATTAATGGTTCTAACTTCAATATTGTGTCTTGAAGAATAAGAGGATGGTGAGCCATGATCTGTGGAGCAATAATAATGTACATATTAAGGTTTTTATCTTAGTATGTACATATTAAGTTTTTTATCTGTGGAGCAATAATAATGTACATATTAAGGTTTTTATCATAGTATGAGTTATAATGGCCTAAAATCTTCAACACTCATTAGTCAGTCCCTCCTGCTCCATAACTGGGGCATCTATCTCACCTCCTCCTGGATGGCCTGTTTGTATCCTCTCTCACAGCACCTATGAGCTCTACATGGGCTCCATTAGAAGCTAGGCAGTACTCGTGGTGGCACAGCCTGAGAAATGGATTAAGCACTTTTAGGTCAACATAAAAGAATGCCACTAAATATACTTACAATGCCATAAGAATTAGCATCACAAAAAATAAAATAGAAAAGGCGAAAGATTTATATGATCTGAAGAGAAATAAAATAGATGGTGCGGCCAATTTGGAAAGCAGTATGGAGATTCCTTGGAAAGCTGGGAATGGAACCACCATTTGACCCAGCTATTCCCCTTCTCAGCTATTCCCCTTCTCAGTGGGGAGTTCATAATCCACGTGAATCAAACCGTGTAATATGATGTATTAAGAACTATGTAATGTTATGAACGACCAATTAAAAAAAAAAAAACCTAAAAAGAGCACACTACAGGGACACTGCTACATTGATATTCATAGCAGCACAATTCACAATAGCAAGACTGTGGAACCAGCCCAGATGCCCTTCAATAGACGAATGGATAAAAAACAATGTGGCATTTATACACAATGGAGTATTACTCTGCATTAAAAAATGACAAAATCATAGAATTTTCAGGGAAATGGATGGCATTAGAGCAGATTATGCTAAGTGAAGCTAGCCAATCCCTAAAAAACAAATGCCAAATGTCTTCTTTGATATAAGGAGAGTAACTAAGAACAGAGTAGGGACGAAGAGCATGAGAAGAAGATAAACATTGAATAGGGATGAGAGGCGGGAGGGAAAGGGAGAGAGAAGGGAAATTGCATGGAAATGGAAGGAGACCCTCAAGGTTATACAACATTACATACAAGAGGAAGTGAGGGGAAAGGGAAAAAAACACAAGGGGGAGAAATGAATTACAGTAGGGGGGTAGAGAAAGAAGAGGGGAGGGGAGGGGAGGGGGGATAGTAGAGAATAGGAAAAGCAGCAGAATACAACAGACACTAGTATGGCAATATGTAAATCAATGGATGTGTAACCAATGTGATTCTGCAATCTGTATTCGGGGTAAAAATGGGAGTTCATAACCCACTTGAATCAAAGTGTGAAGTATGATATATCAAGAACTATGTAATGTTTTGAACAACCAACAATAAAAATTTTAAAAATAAAATAAAATAGATAATCTCAGAGGGGAGGGAAAGGATAGCTGTGCTGGGGGTTCTGGCACCGGGTAATGCTCAGGAGCTCACATGTGGGAGATGCCTTTGAAAAGTTTAGAACTAGGTAAGTGAGGATACATTCTAGGAGATGTGGAGGGCTATGGCCTAATAGTTTCTTGACCTCCTGCCTCTATTGTTTTGGACCCTGAATTTATATTGCTGCCAGGAATGGTGGTTCTCTTTCAGAGGATGGGATGGCAGCTTGGAGCACCATATGTACCATACATATATACCAAGTGGAAGATAATGTTCAATATCCACTGACTTGCTTATTGGCAGCTAAGCTTCCTCCTCTTCTTGAAGGTTCAGTGGCCACTGGTGGCTCCATATCTTCCTGTGTGGTCAATGCTGGTGTCGGACCAACCTCTGATTTTGAGGGCTATTTCTCCTCCTTCACAGGGAATGTGATGATATGCTCCCTCAAATGTAAGCAAGTAAATTGGGCCACAGCTGCTGGAGGCAATTATATCACTGGATATGGTGCTAGAGCTGCAGGAGAAAACACCCAACATGACTGACTTTCCTTGGGCCTTTCCCAATTCACACGAGAACCCTGCCTCTGAGAATAGTCCTGGCCCTCCTCCACAATTGGCCATCTTCCCAGACTAGGTTCCACCAGCTGAAGGATGTCAGAGTTGTGTGTCTTGGGAACATATGGCAGATCCCAGGGGCACCAGCTGAGATTCCTCTGCACACACCTTCAGTCATCCATCCCAGACCCCATCATCAGAGAGCTCAGACTTACAGGATCTGTGTTCTTCAGCTGGGGAAGCACATGGAAGTTCCCCTCTGATTCAGGCATAATGATCAACAGGAAGGTCCTGAGAAGCTTCAGGTTGTCCAAGTCTTGGGACCTCAAAAATATTCTGGATAGAGGTACAGCTGCTTTTTGATGATGGAGCAGAGGGTGCTGTGGAATGTGGAGTGAAACAGGGAGTCATGATGGACAGGGCCTCTCTTTTAACTGGAACCTCCCAAGGTCCCTGCATCATGGGTTCCCAAAGAGTAGCCAGGCAAATCCATGCACCAGATCAGAAGGGCAACCTGTGAGGCACATGTGTGGGGAAGGGGCTCCCCACACTTGCTCTCCGGTCTCTGTACAGAAAAGTAGTGGCAACCTGGGTTTGGATTGGCTGTGTTGGAAAGGGATCCCCACAGGGCTTGGCTCTGAGGCCCCAACCACTACTCTGTTCCTTTGGTGCCCAGAATCCAATGCAGAACAATATGTTCTTTCTACAGGGTAAACCCCAGAGTTGAGTCCTCTGTAGGAAATCACACAGGGTGGAAATTGGGATTTGCCCAGCCATCATTTATAAGAGCTCCCCATGAAACAGGAGCCCTCCTGACTGGCCCAAAGAACACCCCCTTCTTTCCTTGAAGCTACTCCTCACAAACATCTGGCTGCAGGTTTCTATACCTAGAGATGGTGAGGATGCTGACACCTCTAACATCCTGTGCCCCTCATCTGCCAAGATGGCTGGTGGGCTTGACTAACTTCCTGACAATACTGGAACTCCAGGAGGACTAGTAGGTTTGTCTGAATTGATTGCTAAATAATAGGCCAAATGATGGCCCATGGTGGTGCTACACATACATTTGAGTGATGACTGAGCCAAACCACCTACTGCCTAGCTATTCAGGGCCAGGACCCTATTCATTTCTCCCCAGGTGTCCCTATTCTGGCTACATGCAGGTTGGAATGCTCCCAGATGCAATCCACAGACTCCTTCCTAAATGTGGAAATTGTTTTTCCTGAAGCCTCAGAGTGGTGAGGCCTGACAGGGAGGGGATATGCTCACAGGGTAAGGCCAGAGCTATAGGCTGCCTATAGTTACACAGAACCAGACCTGAGGCAGACACTCTTTGGGCTCATCCTACTCGGTTTTCTAAACATCCAGGCAGGATGCTCCTCTGAAAACACTACTTTCCCCAGAGCTGACTGAGTTCCCAGCACCAAGCAGGAGATGGCCATGTGCCAGGGCTTGGAAGCAATACACATCTTTTACACAGCAGCTCCAGCACCTTCTGAGGAATGTCCAAATTTTGGGAGGAATGCAGTACCTTTCAAGAATTGAAGACAGTAGCTGCCGCATAGTAAGTGTGCATACATTTGTTTTAGTAGCACCACCTACCACTGTGTTTCTGGCCCATGTTCATGGATATGGTTTCTTCATCTCTTCATGGTAACTCAATGTGATGGTTATATCCCCCCTGTATAGATGAGGAAAATGAGTCATGGTCAGATGAAATGACTTGCCACAGAATACTCAGCTACAAGTGCCGGGGCGGGGGGGGGGGTGGGAATTCAAATCCAGGCTGTCCCACACCAAGTCTGGAAGAGAGTACCGTTATCCACTCATTCAACAAACCCCTATGGGTGCCTCCTGGAAGTGAGTGCTTCCTGTGTAAGCCCAAAGATTCATAGCACCCATGCAATGTAGGTGTCACTTTTACCATTCCCAAGCTTCCAATGGGGCTGCTGACCTAGGAAGGCAAGGCCCATCAGGCCTGTGAGGAGACTGCACTTTGCATCAGTGAAGCTCCACATGGATTCAGGTTGCTCTGTCCTGATCGCCAACGCACCTGCTTCCTAAGATCACAGCCAGTAAACATCATGGTCATGGCCAAAGGTGGGTTCATGTCATTCTACAACTGTCCATTCCCACAGAATGTGCATCAGCAAGGGGAAAGATTAAGGTTAGCTCCAGACTCTAGGTGACAATGATGTTGGTTTTTGAACTGGAACAAATGTGCCTCTCTGGTGGGTAGTGATGGTGACAGAGGCAGAGGCTGGGCAGGGATGGGAGCATTTGGGAAATCTCTGTTCTTCCCCTCAATTTTGAGCTTAAAAATTCTCTAAAAAGTTATCAAGTAAAAAACAAGAGGAGGAAGAAGTGTGCTTTGTCACTCTGCACTGGGAGAGGCTGAGGGCAGGCAACCAGAGCTTGGGGCAAACAGACCCAGCACCTCCTTCCCAACCTGCCTCTCTCCAAGTTCAGCACAGCATGGTCTTCAAGGGGCTTTGGGGTCTTTATAGAGAAGCTGTCTGATGGTGACAGCTCAGAAGCCCTGCCTGACCCCTCCTCAGAAGGCCTTGAGGGGAGACTCAGATTTAGGGTGGCCCACCTCTCCCTCTCTGTCCCTGGGCTGTCCCTACTTATCTCCATTCCACCCCTGCTCCCTCAGAGGCTGCCAGCTGCTTGCTGCCTGAGCACCTTTGAGCTGCCCTTTCCACTTCTTGGCCCAGCAGCTCCTGTCCATCAATAAGCTCTCAGTGCTCATGACACTTCCTCTGAGAAGCCCATTCTGACTGCCACCTAGGAACACCCTGACCCTCTGTCTCCTCTGTTTCCTCAACCATTTCTGAATTCATCCTATTTCTTCATCAGTTTACTTGTCCTTGCTCGGTCTCTCCTACTAGACTGTGGGCATCAAGAGGGTAGGGGCCTTCCTTGTGCTCACTGTTGTCTCCACAGCTCCCCCAGGATTGGAAAGGAGGGCTTGGAAGCTGTGGAAAAGTCTTAGGGTGAGGATATAATGAGAAGTGGGTCAGCTGCAACCTGAGGGAGGGCCCTCACCATACCCTGCCATCCTGGCCCCCTGATCTTGGCCTGCCAGCCTTCAGATCTGTGAGAAATCAGTTTCCGATGTTTCAAGGCCACACAGTTGATGGTCGTAGTTACAACTGCCTCCACTGATTAAGACCTGGGCAATCTGAGCCAGGCTTGGGTACTGCACTCTGGACACTCGGAGGTACCCAGGAAAGCTGAGGATGCTCTCTCCATGCAGCCAGTTGGTGTCTGTTTGTACAATATCAGGGTCTGCTCACATGATCCAGTGGAACAATATGCAGAACAATATGTTCTTTCTACAGGGTAAACCCCAGAGTTGAGTCCTCTGCAGGAAATCACACAGGGTGGAAATTGGGATTTGCCCAGCCATCATTTATAGGAGCTCCCCATGAAACAGGAGCCCTTATAACAGGATTTTGTGGGAGGATTTTGTGTCCACTCCTCATAACAGGAGTGGACACCTGGCAAATAGTAAGCCTGCAGGCAGCACTTAAGACCAAAGACAGGCACAGGGGCAAAATCAGCCACCTCTACTGCAAGGGGCTGTGCTCTAAATGCAACTGCTCTCACCCCTTCAGTGGGGACATCTGTGGCTTGCCTGCTTGGCTTTCATCTCCCTGTCTCATCATTTACCCTTGAATATTTTTGGTGACTCTTTCTTTCTCTCACACAATGATTCAGCCCCTCCAGGCTTGACCACTGAGATCAATCCATCCCACCATGATGGGCAGAAAGAAGCAGTGTCCCAGGCTGGCCCATGACTTTCACTATCATCATTAGGACACTGTCTTTTCCTCCAATGCCAAACTAGAAGATTGTGTCTCTAAAGCTGCTTGGCAGCATGCCACCACCCCCAGAGACAGGGTGGGCAAAGAAGGCAGTGTCAGGAGATGGAGAGAGGCAGTGTCCTGATGATGACACTGCAACCTCTGGATAAAGCTGTGCCTGAATCTGTTGTGTTCAGCCCACAATTCCCAAACATGTGAACTAAAGCAACGCACTTGTCAGCCTTTCTTTCTCCTGTAAAGTTATGCTTGTTTACTTATTGATCTAGCTAACATTGTTAGGGTTTATCCAATTTGAAATGTGGACCGCTGCTTTGCTGCTTCATAGCTGTCTGGCCTTGGCTCAAGTCCTTAAACCCTCAGAGCTTCAACTTCCTTGCTAATAAAGAGGAGTTGCTACTTTCACCTACACCGGAGGAAGTCAGCCTTGTGGATTATAGGAGACAAGGCAAAGCACTTAGGATTGGTGTTTGATGAACTGAAGATTCTATAATTCTAGTCTACTAATTAAGCATAATTGACTGAAGAATAACTACAGGGAATGCTTTCAAAGACCCCAGTATCACTGAGTGTCTGACTCCTAGGGCCTCAGCTATCTGATTTTTCAATGTGGCCTCGGTATGGCAGCAACTGTTGCATTCCATAGAACACCCACAATCTGAGCTCCTAAAATATCAGGAACAGAAGAAGCATAAAAATATGTATCTTCCATCTTCTCATATCACTAAAAGAAAAACACAGTGACCCATCTGAATTTTCAACTCTGAAACCCCTCCCCCAAGGGCTCAGGACAACTCCATGGCAGGATCAGGAGGCTCCCCCCAAAGAGCTTGTCCCTTTGGACATCAAGAAATACCCCTTGCATTCAATGTATAGCACAGCTCTGGGGCCTGCAGCACCCCTACCAAGGGCTTATCCAGGTGATCAAGCTCATGCTCTGAGAGCATCTGCAAAGTCATCTGTAAGCAGAGGGCAGAAACTGACCCCCCGCAGCTGAGTCCATCTTGCTCCCACTGGAGTGAGCGAAGCAGTCCTTCCTGCATACAGATGGCACCACGAGAACAGGTCAGCAACACTGCTGCACAAGGGAAAAGAGACTGTCATTCCAGAGGTTCAGGTGCTACTAAATGGGCAGGACCACAATTTGAACCCAGGACTGTCTGATTCCAAACTCTGGCCCTTTGCCAACTCCAACTCACACTCCCAGCATAGGTCACAACCACCTGTGGGCTGTTGGTTGCAGCTGCAGAGCAATGTAAAGCACGGTTTGCAGCCAGATCCCTGGGTGAACCACTCACTAGCTCTGTGACCTTAGGCAAGATACCTGCCATGTCCATGTCCCAGTTTTCTAATGCACCAGTGAAGGTGTGTTGTTCACTCCACAGAGCATGGGGGTGGTTAAATGAGATTGTCTATTGAACAGCTAGGTATCATATGGTAATTTTTTGTTTTGTTTGTTTGTTTTTATGCCTTTATTTACTCAGGATGTCTTTAACTGAATCCTGGGCTTCCTGGAGGGGAGCAAGCCTTATCAGCTGCTGTTTTATTATATCTTAAGTACAGCCTTGGCAAATTCCAGGGAGGACCGATCACAGAGCGTGGTGCCAGCTGGTGGCTAGAACCTAGGGCTCACCAGAGGTGGTGGTCAGCTCTAGAACCTCCTGTGCTTAGAAAGCAGGAACAGGGGGATGTGAGCAGGGACTTTTTAGGAATCACATGGTTGTTAGGGACAGAGGCCTGGGAACAAGGCTCAGGCCATGTCCTGTTGCATCAGGTGCCCGAAGCATTAGCAATTTTGCAGGCCCCTGGGGGTGACAAAAGTGCCCTTTCCTACTTGTTAACCCATGACAAAATCCTCGCCCAAGCTACTACAGCACCTCATGAGGCTTCTGCAGGGAGACCCAACAGCATGGCACAGGAGACACAAGCAAACAAGAAAGCCAGGCCCCTCTTGCCACTCTCACTATTGATAACCAGGAAGATCAAGGCTACCAGACACCCAACACTATCCAAAGCTCCCAGGAGCTGTGCTGCCAGAGTCCTGAAACAGCCTCAAAACACATCATATGGGTGGGACTGCATTATTCATGAGAAGCTCTGCCCCCATGAGCCTACACACAGGCTCAACTGAGTCAATCCTACAGGACTCAAGGGACCCAGAAATGTCCTTCTTGGAAGTTCTGTGCCCATTCAATGAACAAGGATTCTGCCAACCTTACTCTGAATGCTGAAAAGTGGAGGCTGAGCCTGGGGTTCCCAGCTCAGAGGCAAAATTCTGCAAAGAATAGGCCGAAGTTTCCTCTTTGGCCTGACACCCTAGTGACCGTGCTTCCTTCCTACTGGTCCCTGATACTTCCATGTTCCTCCTCTGGTCCAAACTCCCCCAGAGCTCCCATCTTACCCAGGGTAAGGGCCAAACACCTCAGCAGCCACGAGACTCTGCAAGGTGGACCCTGTTCTTTCTCTGACCGCATCATCACTCTCCTTCACTCTGCTCTGGTTTCATTGGCCACCTTCCTACTCTGTCTTCCCAGCTCAAGATCTTGCAGGTGTTGACAATTCTGCCAGGAACACCCTTCCTGAACAAGCGTATGTCCTCCCTTCCTTCAACGCTCTGCTCAATCATTATCCCCTCAGCGAGGCCAAGCTGACCACCACCTCTGGTGAGCCCTTTCCCTGTCTTTCTGACCTTTATTTCTGCCATGGAACTTACTATTTATCTACCTGTCCTCAGACTGGATTGTACTCTCAATGAAAGCATGTGAGTAAGTGCTCAATTTGCATCTGCACAGGGAGGGGAGCCTCAGTGGTGCTCAGTTCGTCTACCACATGATGCCACCCCTAACACACACACACACACACACACACATACACACACACACACAGACCAGACTGGCCCAAAATGTCTACACCATGCAAGATCTCGAGCTGACAGCTCACAAGATGCAAACATGGCTGCAAAGGGGTGCCAAGCTGAGCAATGGTGGGGGGTGACAAGAGAAGGGCAAATCTCACACATACATACACACACACACACACCCAAATCATAGCCTTATTTATTCATATATACTCATGCATTACACTAAACAAACTCACAAACACAGTTCACACCAATTCACATGCAATGTCAGGAAATGCACTTGGACATCTGCAGACAGATGCACATACATTCTCTTACTCACACACTGCAGCCCAAACTCCACACATATGCACACCACACACACACACATACACACACACAGCCATGTGTGTACCCATGCACACTCAGTCCAGACCTGCAGATGCCATCCTCGGCCCCACCACTATAAATGTTCCCTACCTCTACAGGGACCTCAGAGGTGACTAGCTATAAATCTAGAGGCTGGACTAATCTCCACCATGGCCCAAGGGACAGTAAATGGGCAGCAGGGCAGCAGAAGTCTGTTTGTCATTCTCCTGTGTAAGGTGGTTAAGATGATGGGACGCTGCCTGCCAATGGAGCAGTCCACAGACCTGAGACCCCCAAGAAGTGGCGTCTGTCTCCTGGTGGTGGTGGCTCTGGGTACTGCGAATGTGTGCGTGCAGGAGGGAGTCTTTTTGTCCCCAAACTGAACCTCTTCTTTGCTGAACACTGGGCCCTTTTTGGCATGGTCCTCCCCAAACAGGCCTACCTGTCCCCAGGAGCTTGTCTCTCCTTTAAGGCCCCCTCACTGAGACCCACACAACTGTTCCTGCACAACAGGGGGTCCCAACCAGACACCTCAAGGTATGCCCCCAACCTGGAGGATCTTCACACTGCATCCACCCATGCACACAGCTTAAAGACAGCACAGGTACCCCATACCTCCAGCCCCAGAACCCTAAACACATGGGTCACCCCTCCAGGCCTCCAGAGGTAGATGCTCATCCTGGGTGTGCCTGCCTACAGTGTGGCAGCTCCTGTCACCAGGGAGCACCCCTCCAGGAACCATTGGCCCCCACCCAAGTTGGCTGTGCCTTCCCAGGTGTGCGGCCTGCACCTACCTTCTTCCTCAAGGTCAGCAGCAGCTTCAATACTTTACAGCAGCTTCTGCCTTATGCCAGGTCTTCATCTCTAGGGGACAAGCCGGTGGGCATGGGTGACCACATGGTAGGAGCATCCAGGGCTGTCCACTCCCCAGCCCACCTTGACCTTCCTTACCCGAGGGAGCAGCAGCCATGGCTCTCACAGCATCCTCTGAACAGAAAGGGATGGGGGACCCTTGGGAATATGTGCCTGGTAAGGGCAGTGTGTTTGGTGTGCTACCACTCAGGTGGGCATGGGTAGAGCCAGGGACTGCCAAGTTCTGAACTCAGAGCCAGGTGCCTCCCACTACAGTTGGACCATTCACTAGGAGGGCACCATCACCTAAGATCAGCTTGGAAAGTGTTGGGAAATTTTCCTGGAGACCAAAGCCTTCCTCAGGATCTGAGGATCTCCTCACCTGATCCACGCTGCCCTCACATGGACTCATACCAGCATCACAGAGCAATGGTGCAGTAGCTTAACCACAAGAGGCCTCTGCTTCCTGCGGTGTCACTTCAGCGCCCTCTACTGAGGAAGCCGACAGCGTGCACTGTGTAAATGGGAAATGGTGTAAAAGCCAGGCTATGGTGGAGGAGCAAACACTGAAGGAAGGAAGGAAATAAAATCGGAGCCAACATTAATGAACTTGACAACAAACATAACAACACTAAGGACCAATGAAATCGTTGTTTCTTTAAAAAGGTAAACAAGATTGAAAAGCCCCCATGCTAAAATAACCAAGAAAAAAGCAGAGCCCCTTTCCATTCAATTTTCTACCAGTCTTGGGCATTTAGGTGAAGTTCATTGCCAATATTCAAAACAATATGGCCCTCAAATTGGGCCCACTATTTTTGGCAGCTCTTTCATCTTCAGTCTCTTTTGGACACAGAATTGGCACCCGAGTCACATCTTTTTTCTGTCATAAGCATTCCAATTCCTCAGAAGAGCTGTCTGGATAATTGCATACACATATCTGTTCCAAAATGAGATTTGAAGGGACAAAACCAATGTCCTTCAGTGCTCAAGAAAACCTCTTCTAGTGGTAGGCACTTCCCTACCAACTGCAGGAGGAAGTAGAGAGGCATGACCCACAGACCCTTCTGTCTACATCACACCACAGGAACACCAGAGGCTCCCCACTCTCTTGACAAACAGAGAACCGCACTCCTTCACACTGTGGAACTCAATGCCCAGGGTCAGTCCTCACTAGTCACAGCTAGAGATGCAACAAGGAATAGAGGCAATGGAGTGCATCTGGAGTGAAACTCAACACCACACACCAAACCATCCTTAGCCGACTGCACCAGGAGAAGGCAGATGATAAGAATGGATCCAAAACAAATGTGAGACACAACTGGGCATGGCAGTGCCTGCCTTTAATCCCAGAAGATGGGAGGCTGAGGTAGGAGGATTGAAATTTCAAATCCAGCCTCTGTAACATAGTGATGCCCTATTCAAATTAGTGATAGCTTCTCTCAAAATGAAAATGAAAAAAAGAGGCTAGCTCAGTGCTTAAGCTCCTCTGTGTTCCATCCTAGATTAAAAATATATAAATAAAGAAATAAATAGCAGAGACACATCCATCTCAGCGGCAGGGCAAATTTAGCACAAATACAAGAAATTTCACAATACAAGGAAACCTGACACCTCCTACATTCTATAACTTTCTTGGCACTGATGCCAAATATTTGAACTTGCCAGACAAACTATGCAAAACATTAATCTTTTAAAAATATCAATGGAATCTGAGAGAATTCAGCTGAAAGATTGAAGGGGTTTAAGGCAGAACATGAACCCAGAGAGAGAATGTTAGAAAAAGAACCAGACTTAAACAATGAGTCACAATGGCCGCCAGAAGGAACTTTGATTTGAAACCCTCACTGAATTGGACAATTTTTGTTGCTGGACAGGAAAGTGGGCAAAAACATTCAGGCTTTTTGAGATATGATCCTGTCCCCTTCCCTCTACTCTCTGCTCTGTCCTCCTCTCTGTTCTATCTGTTCTCCTGATCCAGTCTTCCTTGCTAGGAAAATCCCAAACTCCTTCCCATTGTTCTTCAACCTCTCTTTCCACATCCTCAGAACCACCCGAGCTGCTCTCAGCCCTACCTTACCTGTCTTCCCCCTCCCAATACACACCAATCTGCTCCTGCCACCCCTCTTACCCCTCCCACCCCTCCTCCTGCCACCACAGCTCCTCCTCCCTCGCTCCATACAACTCCCTCTTCTCCTGCAGCCAAGGCTCCTCTGCCCACCTCTTCTACTGACACAACCTTTCCCCTCCCCCTCCATCTCTCTCACCCCCCTCCTTCCTCCTCTCCTGAAGCCATGATTACCTCCACCCACTCACCCCTCTTTTCTCCTGTCAGTGTCCACACCCACTCCCACCAGACCCTCTTACCAGATAACCCAAAGTTCCTTTGTCCCTTCAGGGAAGTGGCTCATGCTGAAGGGATTGTCCAAGTACATGTCCCATTCTCACTTCAAGATCTTTCCCAGATTGAAGAGCATCTTGGGTCCTTCTCTGCTGACATTTCTACTTATATTTCAAAATGCCAATACCTCTCCCAGACTTATGATCTTATCTGGCATGACATCTCAGTTGTTCTGTCCTCCATCCTTACCCCCATGAGTGAGCCCACATCTAGCAGACTCAGTCAACCTATGATATCAGAAAAAAGCTCAAACAAGCTGAGGAGGGCCCTCAGAACCCTCTCCAATATCTGGTGAAAATGGCCTTTAAAGTTTATAATGTTCAGGAGGAGTCAGCTGAACTAGCTAGGTAGGCTCAATTACAGGAAAAGGTAACACTTCAAACCCAGGCCTTACCAGAGCCCTGAGGCCTACAGCTCAAGCAAGAGCTCCATGGAGGTTCCATCATTCCTCTACACCAGGTACTTGCTTCAAATGTGGATGCAAAGGTCACTGAAATCACCAATGCCCAAAGCCACACCCTCCTTCCAGGCCATGCCCTATCTGTAAGCACACAGAACATTTGAAGAGTGACTGCCCCATGGTTGGCCCTTCCTTGTTGCCTCTACATCGGAGTATGACCAGCTAGGTGGAGCCCAGGATAACAGTTCAGGAAGTGGTTAAGTCCACAACCATCCTTGTGGACACAGGGGCTACCTATTCGGTCTTGCCTGCCCACTCTGGGCCTGTGTATTCTTCCAAGGACTCAGTTATGGAGATTGAAGGCAAACCCTCCTCCCCAAACTGAACTGCTCAGCTGACCTGTGCCCTGAAGGGACACCCTTTCACAAACTCTTTTCTAGTCATTCCATCCTGTCCGATTCCTCTCCTAGGCAGAGATGTTCTCAAATTACTAAGAGCCACGGTCCAAAATACATCCAGAGAATACTACCACCCATGTCCTTCTTCTGCCTCTAATCTTTACCGCTCTAATAACCAGACAGTATGTACTGTGCCATCGTCCCCTGATCTAGTCGATCTCCAGGACTGGGACATCTTCAAGCCGGTCATAGCCTCCCACCACAAGCCAGTACATATTTAGCTGAAACTGCAAACTAAACTTCCTTTATGTCCCCATTTTCCCATCTCCAAAACCTATAGGGAGCAATTTAAACCCATTATAGACTGCTTACTTGCCCAGGGACCCCGCTTTCCTACTGACTCCCCCTGCAACACTCCCATGTTGCCAGGATGCAAACCCTCAGGAGCCTATCACTTAGTCCAGAATCTTCGCCTAATGAATGAGACAGTTATTCCCATCCACCTGGTGGTTCCCAACCCTGACACTCTTCTTTCTCATGTCCCCCCTTTGAGCACTCACTTTATTGTCCTGGATCTTAAAGATGCCTTCTTTATAGTGTCCCTCCATCCTGACTCTTATTAGCTCTTTGCCTTCACATGGGAAGGTATCATCAGCTGACATGGACAGTCCTACCCCAAGGCTTCAGGGATAGTCCCTATCTCTTTGGGCAAGGCTTGGCATGGGATCTAACTGCTTGTGACTTAGGGGGCAGCACACTCTTACAATCTTACAATATGTGAATGACCTTCTATGCGGTTCATCATTCAAGGCTTGTGAACTCACACTGCTCAGCTCCTCAATTTCCTGGGGTCCCTGGACTCTTGGGCCTCTCCAGCCAAAGCCCAGCTTACTACCTCTTCAGTTAACTATTTAGGTGCACTTCTCACTTCAACCTCTAAAAGCCTCACATCAGACAGAATTCAAGCTCTCCATGACCTACAACCACCCAAAACAGTGGAATACATCCTCTCTTTCCTGGGTCTGGCAGACTTTTTCAGGCATTGGGTTCCCCACTTTGCACTTCTTACCAACCCCTTATACAAGGCCACTAAGGAGACCCCTCATTGGACCCTCACCTCCCCTAAGCTAGTAGCCAATTCCTTTCAAAAGCTCAGGAATGCTCTTACATATTCTTACACTCTCTCTTCCTAACCCTAAACACCCTTTCCACCTCATTATGGATGAAAGACAGGGTATCACCACTGGCCTGCTCACTCAGCCAACTGCACCCTCCTATAAGCCGATGGGATACCTCTTCAAGCAGCTTCACTCTATGGTTCATGATGACTACCGCGAAATGTTATAAAATTTTATGTTCTCCTGAGAAGACAACAAAGAGAGCCTAACTTATTTAAAGTTTAAAAATGTTTTGCCTCTTTCCCTTAAGAGGGAATTAAAGGCTCTCTTACCTTGTCTGTTTCATGTTTCATATATAATGATAAATTACGTTCACTAGTTAATATTAATTTAAAAATTCTGTATAATTTTTCATAAAATAATATTCAAGTAAAAAATTAAGATTAGTTTCAAAATCAAAACATCTTGCCTAAGATTGAACAAGTGGTCACCATACCTAAGTTAAAATTCTTTCATATCATTCCAAGTTAAGACAATTATTCAAGTTTATTTAAAATTAAATTCAGAAGATAGGCTTTTGTTATAAAGATTACTCTATTCCTAAAGTAAACAAAAACACTATATATAAATAAGTAAATGTTTCAAATTATAAAAATTATATTCCTTAATTTATAACTATTATAAAATAGTAAATAAGTAAATGTTTCAAATTATAAAAATTATATTCCTTAACTTATAACTATTATAAAATTAAATCTTTTACTCTTATTAGTTTTATATTGTATTATCCTTACAAGTTTTAAAACTATTATCTCGTAAAAAGTTTCAAGATGGTGATATTAAAAGTCTCACTCCTGCTGAGTGACACATGGAGCTTCACTGGGGTGGATGCCCTGGCCAAATTGAGTGCCCTCACAGGTCTTCAAGGGCTACAGCATGCCAGACTCACCATCCTATGGTGGAGGTGATAGGATGCCCAGTGGCCCCATGGAGTGGAGGCAGGGCCAGCTGAGGCGCAGCTGAGGGCAGCGGAGGACTGTTGGGATCTAGGCAGTGTCAGTCCTATCCTGGGCAGGGGGGCTGAAGGTGTTAAAGCCCAAGTGCATTCTTAGCGCTTTCTCGCGCTTCTTGTTTCTCCACGTGGGCTGATGACCATGGCTCCAAAAGCAGAGATCAGATCTGGGAGCCAGTCTGGGCTCCCAGGGCTCACAGATGGAGTATGGGTGGACATCAAAGTAGAGGTTGGTTTTGAGGATGTGGTGCTGGTTCCCCCAGGAGAGCTTAAGCCTTTCTGTGTGGGCAGGCTTTGGGGGATGGCAGTAACTGTGGCCACACCAGAGGTTGCTTTCCCTGGGGTGTGCCTTGCATTCTGTCCCTTGGTCCCCATGGTGGTGCTCTGGCTAGGGGCACTGGAGGTGTTCTGTTGTAACTGTGCCCCATGTTGCTGCCGGTTGCTTGGGGTACCTCCTCTTTTGGAGGAGATACACAAGGCCTCAAAAGCTACAATGAGTTCAGGGAGCATGTCATGGCTCCCAGATCCTCTCGATGTCATTGGGACCAAAGGGTAACTAGAGGTATCTTTACTGGCTGTACTGCTTGTCCCGCAAGGTGGGCTTAGGTGTTTCTGGGTGGGCAGGCTTTGAGGAATGGCAGTCAGGGTAGGAACATGAGTGTTTCCTTGCCCCTTTGTTCCCTTTTCTGTGTGTTTCCCCAGTGCCACGGTGGTACTGTGGCTAGGGGCACTGGAGGTGTTCTGTACCAACTGTGCCCCATGTTGCTGCCTGTTGCTTGGGGTACCTCCTCTTTGGGAGGAGATACACAAGGCCCCAAAAGCTGTAATGAGTTCAGGGAGCAAGTCTTGGCTCCCTGATCCTCCTGATGTCATTTGGACCAAAGAGAAACTAGAGATACCCTTTGTAGTGCTTGTCTCCTGAGGTGAGTTTTGGTGTTTCTGGGTGAGCAGGCTTTGAGGGATGGCACTCAGGGTAGAAATTCTACTGTTTCCTTGCCCCTTTTTAACCTCTTTTGTGTTTTTCCTGGGTGCCATGGTGGTACTCTGGCTGGGGGCACTGGAGGTTTTCCGTTCCAACCTTGCCCCATGTTGCTGCCTGTTGCTTGGGGATTCTCCTCTTTGGGAGGAGCTACACCAGGCCCCAAAGGCTGACATCATTTCAGGGAGCAAGTCTGGGCTCTCTGATCTCCTTGATGTCACAGGGGCCATAGGGAGACTAGAGATGCCCTTTTCAGTGGTAGTACTTGTCCCCTGAGGTGAGCTTAGGTGTTTCTGGGTGGGCAGGCTTTGAGGGATGGCACTCGGGGTAGGAACTCCACTCTTTCCTTGCTCTTTTTTACCCTCTTTTGTGTGCCCTCTGGGTGCCATGGTGGTGCTCTGGCTAGGGGCACTGGAGAGGTTCGGTTGCAAACTTGCCCCATGTTGCTGCCTGGTGCTTGGGGTTTCTCCTCTTTGGGAGGAGCTACACCAGGCCCCAAAGGCTGACATGAGGTCAGAAAGCAAGTCTGGGCTCTCTGATCTCCTTGATGTCCCAGGGACTGAAGACAAACTATAGGTACCCTTTTCAGTGGTAGTACTTGTCCCCTGAGGTGAGCTTAGGTGTTTCTGGGTGGGCAGGCTTTGAGGGATGGCACTCGGGGTAGGAACTCCACTCTTTCCTTGCTCTTTTTTACCCTCTTTTGTGTGCCCTCTGGGTGCCATGGTGGTGCTCTGGCTAGGGGCACTGGAGAGGTTCGGTTGCAAACTTGCCCCATGTTGCTGCCTGGTGCTTGGGGTTTCTCCTCTTTGGGAGGAGCTACACCAGGCCCCAAAGGCTGACATGAGGTCAGAAAGCAAGTCTGGGCTCTCTGATCTCCTTGATGTCCCAGGGACTGAAGACAAACTATAGGTACCCTTTTCAGTGGGAGTGCTTGTCCCCTGAGGTAAGCTTTGATGTTTCTGGGTGGGCAGGCTTTGAGGATTGGCACTCGGGGTAGGAACTCCACTCTTTCCTTGCCCTTTTTTACCCTTTTTTGTGTATGTTCTGGGTGCCATGGTGGTGCTCTGGCTAGGGGCACTGGAGGTGTTCTGTCCCAACACTGCTCCTTGTTGCTGCCTGGTGCTTGGGGTTTCTCCTCTTTGGGAGGAGCTACACCAGGCCCCAAAGGCTGACATGAGGTCAGAAAGCAAGTCTGGGCTCTCTGATCTCCTTGATGTCCCAGGGACTGCAGGGCAACTAGAGATACCCTTCGTAGTACTTGTCCTTTGAGGTGAGCTTTGGTGTTTCTGGATGGGCAGGCTTTGAGGATTGGCACTCGGGGTAGGAACTCCTCTCTTTCCTTGCCCTTTTTTACCCTCTTTTGGGTGTTTTCTGGGTGCCATGGTGGTGCTCTGGCTAGGGGCACTGGAGGTGTCATTTCCCAAACTTGCCCCACGGTGCTCTCTAGTTTTGGGGGTTTCTCTACTTTCTGAGCCTGATATTTGCTTGCGTGATGTCCGACCCAAGGACAAGTCTCTCCTCCCATCTGCCTTTGAGGTCACTGAATGTGTCTGGGTGCTGCCACGAGGACCCACAGTGGAGTTTCTATGCTGGTCAGACCCAAGGGCTGAGTAGTTTAGGCTGCCCACGGTTGTTGGGCCCACAGTCAAGGGTGGCATCGGAGCTGCCCCTGGACCTGGAGCTCCTACGTGTCCATGCTGACGACAGCTGACAAAGCTAGGGGCTCCAGGCTTCATCCCACCAGGAACCCCAGAACTGGGTGGGACGGTGGCTCCAGGGGTGAGAGGCTGCTTCCCCTGCAGAATGTGTCCTCGCACCCTTGGAGCTGGAGAGCTGGAGCTTGCTGCAGGTGAGGGCCTGTGAATACAGTAGGGCTTTGGGCCCTGGTGAGAGCGCCGGAAGCTCCTACCCAAGGTGGAGGGAGGCCCCAGATGTGGGGGCTGTGGAGGCAGAGTGGCGTTGAAGGGTGTGACCCCAAAGGGGGCCACTGGCTGTGCAGCCAAGCCTGCCAATGTGCTGAGAGAGGGCCTGGGAGGAAGGGCCAAAGCAGCAATTGGCAGGCTGGGGGAGAGCGGTCCTGTGAGATTGGTGATGGGAGGATGGCTCTGGGAAGAGACAGCAGAGCTGACCCACACTGGGGTGTGGGCCACCATGGTTGTGCTGCTGGGGGGATGGGGAAAGGTCTGGCTGAGGCCCACTGATGCCAGAGGCCTGGCCCCTCCCGGTGGAGAGGGGACCCCCCCATGGGCTTGTGGGGCCATGGCACAGCTGTTCCCAATGGCCTGGGTCTCACCCATCAGAAGGCCGTTGATGCGCTGCAGAGCTTTCTTCTTCTCCCTGTCTAGGTCCTCAGCCGTCACTGCACAGGCCAGTAACAGAGGTGGTGGCAGCTTCAGAGGCTCCCCTCGGCGGCATTGCAGGAGAGGAAACTTGCGTTTCCGTGGCCTACTGGTGTCTCCCGTGGGTGAGGACTTCTTCTTGGGAAATGGGTGTCCCGCCCTGCCTTCTGCCACCTTCTCACCCTGGGCCTTCTTTGGGGGAATCCCTGGGGATGAAGAACATCCCAGGGGCGGCTCCCCATTGGATGGGTCTGGAGCCCTCCTCTTCAGGGCTTGGAGACCTTGCGTGGAGCTGTAGGAGCTGCTGATGGGGTTTCTTTTGGGGCAGGAGCTCATGCAGATGGCCCGGGAGCTCTCAGCTCTGTCTCGGGAGCTCTGGGTGCAGCGGTTACTCCACAGAGGCCCAGGCCTGGGCACAAAGGCAGCCACACAGCTATGGGTCCCCAGGGGCCTAAAAGCAGATGCTCTTCCAGTGACCTGAGGGGGCCCCTTCGGATGGTCTCTGTCTACAGGATGCTCTGCTTGCTCAGCCACCACTTGGCCACTGTCTCCAGGGGCTGTGATCACAGTCCTCCCTGGGCAAGGTTCTTGGGCTGCTGGAAGCTGGCATGGAGCCACTTCCTGCCCCTGCACCCTACAAGGCGGCTGTCTGAGTCTGCAGCCTGGGATGCAGGAATTCATGAAAGCTGCAGTTGACAGCAGCCTCCTCCTCAGGAGACCTGGCATGCGGAGGGAGGAGGCAATAGCCAAGTCTCCCAGAAAAGATCGCAGGGTCCGCAGGACCCTGGAAAAGCACCTAGCAGGCACATTGCGCAACCGCTGAGGAGCAGTTGCAGGATGGCGGCAAGATGACCTGCGAGTGCTGCCACCAGCCCAGGAAGCCCTTAGTAGCCAACGAGTATAGGGATGTCGACGTCGGCGCGGCCCATGACCCGGCTCCTGGTGGGACCCTTCTGGCATGTCTCTGCCCCTCAGCACCTGGGGCAGCGGTGAGGGACAATACTTGCTGTGAGAAGTCTCCACGGCAGTCTCAGCGAAGGCGCTAGTGGGTAATTGTAGCCTTGATCTCAAGAAGGCCTTCTTCCGTTGCTCACGCAGCTTCAGGTGAAACAGCTGTCAGACCTGTTGCCAGGACGCAGCTGAGGAAGGAATGAGTGTAGAACGTGAGGAAAACCGTTAATACTGGACAAGAGGCAGGCTTGCGCCAGGAACGGTCGCGCGCGTGCAAATTCCGCGTGCATGCAAATTCCGCGTGCATGCAAATTCCGCGTGCATGCAAATTCCGCGTGCATGTGCAAAGTCTGCATGCACGTGCAAAGTCTGCATGCACGTACAAAGTCCACGTCCTTGCACCAGATGCGGAAGAAATCTGTCAGTGGCCCACCAGAGCTCAGGATCAGCTGTGCACTGACTCCGCCTACTTGACCCCAGCTCAGGCTCCGACCTGATCAGCCAGGTCCTGCTGCGCAGAAGCCTGGGCAAGGGTAAGCACACTTCCATCCCACCACCAGGGGACCCCCGTGCGGGTCAGGCCCAGGCCTGATCCGCCCTGCTGAACTACAGGCCAGCTTGGGCAGAGGGTAGTCACAGGGCCATCCCGCCTCAGGCTGACCCCTGCTGGAACTCCGACTCCGCCCAGGAATGACTCCGCCCCCTGTCAGTGGCCCACCAGAGCTCAGGATCAGCTGTGCACTGACTCCGCCTACTTGACCCCAGCTCAGGCTCCGACCTGATCAGCCAGGTCCTGCTGCGCAGAAGCCTGGGCAAGGGTAAGCACACTTCCATCCCACCACCAGGGGACCCCTGTGCGGGTCAGGCCCAGGCCTGATCCGCCCTGCTGAACTACAGGCCAGCTTGGGCAGAGGGTAGTCACAGGGCCATCCCGCCTCAGGCTGACCCCTGCTGGAACTCCGACTCCGCCCAGGAATGACTCCGCCCCCTGTCAGTGGCCCACCAGAGCTCAGGATCAGCTGTGCACTGACTCCGCCTACTTGACCCCAGCTCAGGCTCCCACCTGATCAGCCAGGTCCTGCTGCGCAGAAGCCTGGGCAAGGGTAAACACAGTTCCATCCCACCACCAGGGGACCCCCGTGCGGGTCAGGCCCAGGCCTGATCCGCCCTGCTGAACTACAGGCCAGCTTGGGCAGAGGGTAGTCACAGGGCCATCCCCCCTCAGGCTGGCCCCTGCTGGAACTCCAACTCCGCCCAGGAATGACTCCGCCCCCTGTCAGTGGCCCACCAGAGCTCAGGATCAGCTGTGCACTGACTCCGCCTACTTGAACCCAGCTCAGGCTCCTACCTGATCAGCCAGGTCCTGCTGCGCAGAAGCCTGGGCAAGGGTAAGCACAGTTCCATCCCACCACCAGGGGACCCCCGTGCGGGTCAGGCCCAGGCCTGATCCGCCCTGCTGAACTACAGGCCAGCTTGGGCAGAGGGTAGTCACAGGGCCATCCCGCCTCAGGCTGGCCCCTGCTGGAACTCCGACTCCGCCCAGGAATGACTCCGCCCCCTGTCAGTGGCCCACCAGAGCTCAGGATCAGCTGTGCACTGACTCCGCCTACTTGACCCCAGCTCAGGCTCTGACCTGATCAGCCAGGTCCTGCTGCGCAGAAGCCTGGGCAAGGGTAAGCACAGTTCCATCCCACCACCAGGGGACCCCCGTGCGGGTCAGGCCCAGGCCTGATCCGCCCTGCTGAACTACAGGCCAGCTTGGGCAGAGGGTAGTCACAGGGCCATCCCGCCTCAGGCTGGCCCCTGCTGGAACTCCGACTCCGCCCAGGAATGACTCCGCCCCCTGTCAGTGGCCCACCAGAGCTCAGGATCAGCTGTGCACTGACTCCGCCTACTTGACCCCAGCTCAGGCTCCAACCTGATCAGCCAGGTCCTGCTGCGCAGAAGCCTGGGCAAGGGTAAGCACACTTCCATCCCACCACCAGGGGACCCCCGTGCGGGTCAGGCCCAGGCCTGATCCGCCCTGCTGAACTACAGGCCAGCTTGGGCAGAGGGTAGTCACAGGGCCATCCCGCCTCAGGCTGACCCCTGCTGGAACTCCGACTCCGCCCAGGAATGACTCCGCCCCCTGTCAGTGGCCCACCAGAGCTCAGGATCAGCTGTGCACTGACTCCGCCTACTTGACCCCAGCTCAGGCTCCGACCTGATCAGCCAGGTCCTGCTGCGCAGAAGCCTGGGCAAGGGTAAGCACAGTTCCATCCCACCACCAGGGGACCCCCGTGCGGGTCAGGCCCAGGCCTGATCCGCCCTGCTGAACTACAGGCCAGCTTGGGCAGAGGGTAGTCACAGGGCCATCCCGCCTCAGGCTGGCCCCTGCTGGAACTCCGACTCCGCCCAGGAATGACTCCGCCCCCTGTCAGTGGCCCACCAGAGCTCAGGATCAGCTGTGCACTGACTCCGCCTACTTGACCCCAGCTCAGGCTCCGACCTGATCAGCCAGGTCCTGCTGCGCAGAAGCCTGGGCAAGGGTAAGCACAGTTCCATCCCACCACCAGGGGACCCCCGTGCGGGTCAGGCCCAGGCCTGATCCGCCCTGCTGAACTACAGGCCAGCTTGGGCAGAGGGTAGTCACAGGGCCATCCCGCCTCAGGCTGACCCCTGCTGGAACTCCGACTCCGCCCAGGAATGACTCCGCCCCCTGTCAGTGGCCCACCAGAGCTCAGGATCAGCTGTGCACTGACTCCGCCTACTTGACCCCAGCTCAGGCTCCGACCTGATCAGCCAGGTCCTGCTGCGCAGAAGCCTGGGCAAGGGTAAGCACAGTTCCATCCCACCACCAGGGGACCCCCGTGCGGGTCAGGCCCAGGCCTGATCCGCCCTGCTGAACTACAGGCCAGCTTGGGCAGAGGGTAGTCACAGGGCCATCCCGCCTCAGGCTGACCCCTGCTGGAACTCCGACTCCGCCCAGGAATGACTCCGCCCCCTGTCAGTGGCCCACCAGAGCTCAGGATCAGCTGTGCACTGACTCCGCCTACTTGACCCCAGCTCAGGCTCCGACCTGATCAGCCAGGTCCTGCTGCGCAGAAGCCTGGGCAAGGGTAAGCACAGTTCCATCCCACCACCAGGGGACCCCCGTGCGGGTCAGGCCCAGGCCTGATCCGCCCTGCTGAACTACAGGCCAGCTTGGGCAGAGGGTAGTCACAGGGCCATCCCGCCTCAGGCTGGCCCCTGCTGGAACTCCGACTCCGCCCAGGAATGACTCCGCCCCCTGTCAGTGGCCCACCAGAGCTCAGGATCAGCTGTGCACTGACTCCGCCTACTTGACCCCAGCTCAGGCTCTGCCCTGATCAGCCAGGTCCTGCTGCGCAGAAGCCTGGGCAAGGGTAAGCACACTTCCATCCCACCACCAGGGGACCCCCGTGCGGGTCAGGCCCAGGCCTGATCCGCCCTGCTGAACTACAGGCCAGCTTGGGCAGAGGGTAGTCACAGGGCCATCCCGCCTCAGGCTGACCCCTGCTGGAACTCCGACTCCGCCCAGGAATGACTCCGCCCCCTGTCAGTGGCCCACCAGAGCTCAGGATCAGCTGTGCACTGACTCCGCCTACTTGACCCCAGCTCAGGCTCCGACATGATCAGCCAGGTCCTGCTGCGCAGAAGCCTGGGCAAGGGTAAGCACACTTCCATCCCACCACCAGGGGACCCCCGTGCGGGTCAGGCCCAGGCCTGATCCGCCCTGCTGAACTACAGGCCAGCTTGGGCAGAGGGTAGTCACAGGGCCATCCCGCCTCAGGCTGGCCCCTGCTGGAACTCCGACTCCGCCCAGGAATGACTCCGCCCCCTGTCAGTGGCCCACCAGAGCTCAGGATCAGCTGTGCACTGACTCCGCCTACTTGACCCCAGCTCAGGCTCTGCCCTGATCAGCCAGGTCCTGCTGCGCAGAAGCCTGGGCAAGGGTAAGCACACTTCCATCCCACCACCAGGGGACCCCCGTGCGGGTCAGGCCCAGGCCTGATCCGCCCTGCTGAACTACAGGCCAGCTTGGGCAGAGGGTAGTCACAGGGCCATCCCGCCTCAGGCTGACCCCTGCTGGAACTCCGACTCCGCCCAGGAATGACTCCGCCCCCTGTCAGTGGCCCACCAGAGCTCAGGATCAGCTGTGCACTGACTCCGCCTACTTGACCCCAGCTCAGGCTCCGACCTGATCAGCCAGGTCCTGCTGCGCAGAAGCCTGGGCAAGGGTAAGCACAGTTCCATCCCACCACCAGGGGACCCCCGTGCGGGTCAGGCCCAGGCCTGATCCGCCCTGCTGAACTACAGGCCAGCTTGGGCAGAGGGTAGTCACAGGGCCATCCCGCCTCAGGCTGGCCCCTGCTGGAACTCCGACTCGGCCCAGGAATGACTCCGCCCCCTGTCAGTGGCCCACCAGAGCTCAGGATCAGCTGTGCACTGACTCCGCCTACTTGACCCCAGCTCAGGCTCTGCCCTGATCAGCCAGGTCCTGCTGCGCAGAAGCCTGGGCAAGGGTAAGCACAGTTCCATCCCACCACCAGGGGACCCCCGTGCGGGTCAGGCCCAGGCCTGATCCGCCCTGCTGAACTACAGGCCAGCTTGGGCAGAGGGTAGTCACAGGGCCATCCCGCCTCAGGCTGACCCCTGCTGGAACTCCGACTCCGCCCAGGAATGACTCCGCCCCCTGTCAGTGGCCCACCAGAGCTCAGGATCAGCTGTGCACTGACTCCGCCTACTTGACCCCAGCTCAGGCTCCAACCTGATCAGCCAGGTCCTGCTGCGCAGAAGCCTGGGCAAGGGTAAGCACAGTTCCATCCCACCACCAGGGGACCCCTGTGCGGGTCAGGCCCAGGCCTGATCCGCCCTGCTGAACTACAGGCCAGCTTGGGCAGAGGGTAGTCACAGGGCCATCCCGCCTCAGGCTGACCCCTGCTGGAACTCCGACTCCGCCCAGGAATGACTCCGCCCCCTGTCAGTGGCCCACCAGAGCTCAGGATCAGCTGTGCACTGACTCCGCCTACTTGACCCCAGCTCAGGCTCCGACCTGATCAGCCAGGTCCTGCTGCGCAGAAGCCTGGGCAAGGGTAAACACAGTTCCATCCCACCACCAGGGGACCCCCGTGCGGGTCAGGCCCAGGCCTGATCCGCCCTGCTGAACTACAGGCCAGCTTGGGCAGAGGGTAGTCACAGGGCCATCCCGCCTCAGGCTGGCCCCTGCTGGAACTCCAACTCCGCCCAGGAATGACTCCGCCCCCTGTCAGTGGCCCACCAGAGCTCAGGATCAGCTGTGCACTGACTCCGCCTACTTGAACCCAGCTCAGGCTCCTACCTGATCAGCCAGGTCCTGCTGCGCAGAAGCCTGGGCAAGGGTAAGCACAGTTCCATCCCACCACCAGGGGACCCCCGTGCGGGTCAGGCCCAGGCCTGATCCGCCCTGCTGAACTACAGGCCAGCTTGGGCAGAGGGTAGTCACAGGGCCATCCCGCCTCAGGCTGGCCCCTGCTGGAACTCCGACTCCGCCCAGGAATGACTCCGCCCCCTGTCAGTGGCCCACCAGAGCTCAGGATCAGCTGTGCACTGACTCCGCCTACTTGACCCCAGCTCCGGCTCTGACCTGATCAGCCAGGTCCTGCTGCGCAGAATCCTGGGAAAGGGTAAGCACAGTTCCATCCCACCACCAGGGGACCCCCGTGCGGGTCAGGCCCAGGCCTGATCCGCCCTGCTGAACTACAGGCCAGCTTGGGCAGAGGGTAGTCACAGGGCCATCCCGCCTCAGGCTGGCCCCTGCTGGAACTCCGACTCCGCCCAGGAATGACTCCGCCCCCTGTCAGTGGCCCACCAGAGCTCAGGATCAGCTGTGCACTGACTCCGCCTACTTGACCCCAGCTCAGGCTCCAACCTGATCAGCCAGGTCCTGCTGCGCAGAAGCCTGGGCAAGGGTAAGCACAGTTCCATCCCACCACCAGGGGACCCCCGTGCGGGTCAGGCCCAGGCCTGATCCGCCCTGCTGAACTACAGGCCAGCTTGGGCAGAGGGTAGTCACAGGGCCATCCCGCCTCAGGCTGACCCCTGCTGGAACTCCGACTCCGCCCAGGAATGACTCCGCCCCCTGTCAGTGGCCCACCAGAGCTCAGGATCAGCTGTGCACTGACTCCGCCTACTTGACCCCAGCTCAGGCTCCGACCTGATCAGCCAGGTCCTGCTGCGCAGAAGCCTGGGCAAGGGTAAGCACAGTTCCATCCCACCACCAGGGGACCCCCGTGCGGGTCAGGCCCAGGCCTGATCCGCCCTGCTGAACTACAGGCCAGCTTGGGCAGAGGGTAGTCACAGGGCCATCCCGCCTCAGGCTGACCCCTGCTGGAACTCCGACTCCGCCCAGGAATGACTCCGCCCCCTGTCAGTGGCCCACCAGAGCTCAGGATCAGCTGTGCACTGACTCCGCCTACTTGACCCCAGCTCAGGCTCCGACCTGATCAGCCAGGTCCTGCTGCGCAGAAGCCTGGGCAAGGGTGAGCACAGGTCCATCCCACCACCAGGGGACCCCCGTGCGGGTCAGGCCCAGGCCTGATCCGCCCTGCTGAACTACAGGCCAGCTTGGGCAGAGGGTAGTCACAGGGCCATCCTGCCTCAGGCTGACCCCTGCTGGAACTCCGACTCCGCCCAGGAATGACTCCGCCCCCTGTCAGTGGCCCACCAGAGCTCAGGATCAGCTGTGCACTGACTCCGCCTACTTGACCCCAGCTCAGGCTCCGACCTGATCAGCCAGGTCCTGCTGCGCAGAAGCCTGGGCAAGGGTGAGCACAGTTCCATCCCACCACCAGGGGACCCCCGTGCGGGTCAGGCCCAGGCCTGATCCGCCCTGCTGAACTACAGGCCAGCTTGGGCAGAGGGTAGTCACAGGGCCATCCCGCCTCAGGCTGGCCCCTGCTGGAACTCCGACTCCGCCCAGGAATGACTCCGCCCCCTGTCAGTGGCCCACCAGAGCTCAGGATCAGCTGTGCACTGACTCCGCCTACTTGACCCCAGCTCAGGCTCCGACCTGATCAGCCAGGTCCTGCTGCGCAGAAGCCTGGGCAAGGGTAAGCACAGTTCCATCCCACCACCAGGGGACCCCCGTGCGGGTCAGGCCCAGGCCTGATCCGCCCTGCTGAACTACAGGCCAGCTTGGGCAGAGGGTAGTCACAGGGCCATCCCGCCTCAGGCTGACCCCTGCTGGAACTCCGACTCCGCCCAGGAATGACTCCGCCCCCTGTCAGTGGCCCACCAGAGCTCAGGATCAGCTGTGCACTGACTCCGCCTACTTGACCCCAGCTCAGGCTCAGACCTGATCAGCCAGGTCCTGCTGCGCAGAAGCCTGGGCAAGGGTAAGCACAGTTCCATCCCACCACCAGGGGACCCCCGTGCGGGTCAGGCCCAGGCCTGATCCGCCCTGCTGAACTACAGGCCAGCTTGGGCAGAGGGTAGTCACAGGGCCATCCCGCCTCAGGCTGACCCCTGCTGGAACTCCGACTCCGCCCAGGAATGACTCCGCCCCCTGTCAGTGGCCCACCAGAGCTCAGGATCAGCTGTGCACTGACTCCGCCTACTTGACCCCAGCTCAGGCTCCGACCTGATCAGCCAGGTCCTGCTGCGCAGAAGCCTGGGCAAGGGTAAGCACAGTTCCATCCCACCACCAGGGGACCCCCGTGCGGGTCAGGCCCAGGCCTGATCCGCCCTGCTGAACTACAGGCCAGCTTGGGCAGAGGGTAGTCACAGGGCCATCCCGCCTCAGGCTGGCCCCTGCTGGAACTCCGACTCGGCCCAGGAATGACTCCGCCCCCTGTCAGTGGCCCACCAGAGCTCAGGATCAGCTGTGCACTGACTCCGCCTACTTGACCCCAGCTCAGGCTCTGCCCTGATCAGCCAGGTCCTGCTGCGCAGAAGCCTGGGCAAGGGTAAGCACAGTTCCATCCCACCACCAGGGGACCCCCGTGCGGGTCAGGCCCAGGCCTGATCCGCCCTGCTGAACTACAGGCCAGCTTGGGCAGAGGGTAGTCACAGGGCCATCCCGCCTCAGGCTGACCCCTGCTGGAACTCCGACTCCGCCCAGGAATGACTCCGCCCCCTGTCAGTGGCCCACCAGAGCTCAGGATCAGCTGTGCACTGACTCCGCCTACTTGACCCCAGCTCAGGCTCCAACCTGATCAGCCAGGTCCTGCTGCGCAGAAGCCTGGGCAAGGGTAAGCACAGTTCCATCCCACCACCAGGGGACCCCTGTGCGGGTCAGGCCCAGGCCTGATCCGCCCTGCTGAACTACAGGCCAGCTTGGGCAGAGGGTAGTCACAGGGCCATCCCGCCTCAGGCTGACCCCTGCTGGAACTCCGACTCCGCCCAGGAATGACTCCGCCCCCTGTCAGTGGCCCACCAGAGCTCAGGATCAGCTGTGCACTGACTCCGCCTACTTGACCCCAGCTCAGGCTCCGACCTGATCAGCCAGGTCCTGCTGCGCAGAAGCCTGGGCAAGGGTAAACACAGTTCCATCCCACCACCAGGGGACCCCCGTGCGGGTCAGGCCCAGGCCTGATCCGCCCTGCTGAACTACAGGCCAGCTTGGGCAGAGGGTAGTCACAGGGCCATCCCGCCTCAGGCTGGCCCCTGCTGGAACTCCAACTCCGCCCAGGAATGACTCCGCCCCCTGTCAGTGGCCCACCAGAGCTCAGGATCAGCTGTGCACTGACTCCGCCTACTTGAACCCAGCTCAGGCTCCTACCTGATCAGCCAGGTCCTGCTGCGCAGAAGCCTGGGCAAGGGTAAGCACAGTTCCATCCCACCACCAGGGGACCCCCGTGCGGGTCAGGCCCAGGCCTGATCCGCCCTGCTGAACTACAGGCCAGCTTGGGCAGAGGGTAGTCACAGGGCCATCCCGCCTCAGGCTGGCCCCTGCTGGAACTCCGACTCCGCCCAGGAATGACTCCGCCCCCTGTCAGTGGCCCACCAGAGCTCAGGATCAGCTGTGCACTGACTCCGCCTACTTGACCCCAGCTCAGGCTCTGACCTGATCAGCCAGGTCCTGCTGCGCAGAAGCCTGGGAAAGGGTAAGCACAGTTCCATCCCACCACCAGGGGACCCCCGTGCGGGTCAGGCCCAGGCCTGATCCGCCCTGCTGAACTACAGGCCAGCTTGGGCAGAGGGTAGTCACAGGGCCATCCCGCCTCAGGCTGGCCCCTGCTGGAACTCCGACTCCGCCCAGGAATGACTCCGCCCCCTGTCAGTGGCCCACCAGAGCTCAGGATCAGCTGTGCACTGACTCCGCCTACTTGACCCCAGCTCAGGCTCCAACCTGATCAGCCAGGTCCTGCTGCGCAGAAGCCTGGGCAAGGGTAAGCACAGTTCCATCCCACCACCAGGGGACCCCCGTGCGGGTCAGGCCCAGGCCTGATCCGCCCTGCTGAACTACAGGCCAGCTTGGGCAGAGGGTAGTCACAGGGCCATCCCGCCTCAGGCTGACCCCTGCTGGAACTCCGACTCCGCCCAGGAATGACTCCGCCCCCTGTCAGTGGCCCACCAGAGCTCAGGATCAGCTGTGCACTGACTCCGCCTACTTGACCCCAGCTCAGGCTCCGACCTGATCAGCCAGGTCCTGCTGCGCAGAAGCCTGGGCAAGGGTAAGCACAGTTCCATCCCACCACCAGGGGACCCCCGTGCGGGTCAGGCCCAGGCCTGATCCGCCCTGCTGAACTACAGGCCAGCTTGGGCAGAGGGTAGTCACAGGGCCATCCCGCCTCAGGCTGACCCCTGCTGGAACTCCGACTCCGCCCAGGAATGACTCCGCCCCCTGTCAGTGGCCCACCAGAGCTCAGGATCAGCTGTGCACTGACTCCGCCTACTTGACCCCAGCTCAGGCTCCGACCTGATCAGCCAGGTCCTGCTGCGCAGAAGCCTGGGCAAGGGTGAGCACAGGTCCATCCCACCACCAGGGGACCCCCGTGCGGGTCAGGCCCAGGCCTGATCCGCCCTGCTGAACTACAGGCCAGCTTGGGCAGAGGGTAGTCACAGGGCCATCCTGCCTCAGGCTGACCCCTGCTGGAACTCCGACTCCGCCCAGGAATGACTCCGCCCCCTGTCAGTGGCCCACCAGAGCTCAGGATCAGCTGTGCACTGACTCCGCCTACTTGACCCCAGCTCAGGCTCCGACCTGATCAGCCAGGTCCTGCTGCGCAGAAGCCTGGGCAAGGGTGAGCACAGTTCCATCCCACCACCAGGGGACCCCCGTGCGGGTCAGGCCCAGGCCTGATCCGCCCTGCTGAACTACAGGCCAGCTTGGGCAGAGGGTAGTCACAGGGCCATCCCGCCTCAGGCTGGCCCCTGCTGGAACTCCGACTCCGCCCAGGAATGACTCCGCCCCCTGTCAGTGGC
>NW_027553505.1:0-37504 GCF_045843805.1 Urocitellus parryii
AGTTCCAACCTACATGTATCCATATAGAGAGAAAACAGAGTGAAACCTAAACATGAAAACGGTTACTGCAAAGGAACGGTTTAACCTAGAAGAACGAAATTTGGTGAGCCAAGTGGGATTGGTGTACTGATCATTAAATGAAAGTATCATCAAGACTGGGTGAAAAAATGTTTGCTGAGATTTCAGGAAACTCGTAGTTTTTTGCAAGCTTGGCAACCCCTTTCAATGAAAGGGATTCTCGTCAGTCTCTGCTTGGGGCTACTTCAATAGCACACAAACCATAGCGATAAAACTTGGAACTACATTATTGTGCCAAGTTTCAAAGAGCTAACACAAACCGTGTTTGATTTAGAGTTCCAACTACATGTATCCAGATAGGAGAAAACAGAGTGAAACCTAAACATGAAAACGGTTACTGCAAAGGAACGGTTTAACCAAGAAGAACGAAATTTGGTGAGCCAAGTGGGATTGGTGTACTGATCATTAAATGGAAGTATCATCAAGATTGGGTGAAAAAATGTTTGCTGAGATTTCAGAAAACTCGTAGTTTTTTGGAAGCTTGGCAAACCCTTTCAATGAAAGGGATTCTCGTCAGTCTCTGCTTGGGGCTACTTCAATAGCACACAAACCGTAGCGATAGAACTTGGAACTACATTATTGTGCCAAGTTTCAAAGAGCTAGCACAAACCGTGTTTGATTTAGAGTTCCAACTACATGTATGCATATAGGAGAAAACAGTGAGACTTAAACATGAAAACGGTTACTGCAAAGGAACGGTTTAACCTAGAAGAACGAAATTTGGTGAGCCAAGTGGGATTGGTGTACTGATCATTAAATGGAAGTATCATCAATATTGGGTGAAAAAATGTTTGCTGAGATTTCAGGAAACTCGCAGTTTTTTGGAACCTTAGCAACCCCTTTCAATGAAAGGGATTCTCGTCAGTCTATGCTTGGGACTACTTCAATAGCACACAAACCATAGCGATAGAACCTCTAACTACATTATGGTGCCAAGTTTCAAAGAGCTAGCACAAACCGTGTTTGATTTAGAGTTCCAACTACATGTATCCATATAGGAGAAAACAGAGTGAAACCTAAACATGAAAACGGTTACTGCAAAGGAACGGTTTAACCAAGAGACCGAAATTTGGTGAGCCAAGTGGGATTGGTGTACTGATCATTAAATGGAAGTATCATCAAGATTGGGTGAAAAAATGTTTGCTGAGATTTCAGAAAACTCGCAGTTTTTTGGAAGCTTGGCAACCCCTTTCAATGAAAGGGATTCTCGTCAGTCTCTGCTTGGGGCTACTTCAATAGCACACAAACCATAGCGATAGAACTTGGAACTACATTATTGTGCCAAGTTTCAAAGAGCTAGCACAAACCGTGTTTGATTTAGAGTTCCAAATACATGTATCGATATAGGAGAAAACAGAGTGAAAACCTAAACATGAAACGGTTACTGCAAAGGAACGGTTTAACCTAGAAGAACGAAATTTGGTCAGCCAAGTGGGATTGGTGTACTGATCATTAAATGGAAGTATCATCAAGATTGGGTGAAAAAATGTTTGCTGAGATTTCAGAAAACTCGCAGTTTTTTGGAAGCTTGGCAACCCCTTTCAATGAAAGGGATTCTCGTCAGTCTCTGCTTGGGGCTACTTCAATAGCACACAAACCATAGCGATAGAACTTGGAACTACATTATTGTGCCAAGTTTCAAAGAGCTAGCACACAATCGTGTTTGATTTAGAGTTCCAACTACATGTATCCATATAGGAGAAAACAGAGTGAAACCTAAACATGATAACGGTTACTGCAAAGGAACGTTTAACCTAGAAGAACGAAATTTGGTGAGCCAAGTGGGATTGGTGTACTGATCATTAAATGGAAGTATCATCAAGATTGGGTGAAAAAATGTTTGCTGAGATTTCAGGAAACTCTAGTTTTTTGGAAAGCTTGGCAACCCCTTTCAATGAAAGGATTCTCGTCAGTCTCTGCTTGGGGCTACTTCAATAGCACACAAACCATAGCGATAGAACTTGGAACTACATTATTGTGCCAAGTTTCAAAGAGCTAGCACAAACCGTGTTTGATTTAGAGTTCCAACTACATGTATCCATATACGAGAAAACAGAGTGAAACCTAAACATGAAAACGGTTACTGCAAAGGAACGGTTTTACTAGAAGAACGAAATTTGGTGAGCAAGTGGATTGGTGTACTGATCATTAATTGGAAGTATCATCAAGATTGGGTGAAAAAATGTTTGCTGATATTTCAGGAAACTCGCAGTTTTTTGGAAGCCAGGCAACCCTTTCAATGAAAGTGATTCTCGTCAGTCTCTGCTTGGGGCTACTTCAATAGCACACAAACCATAGCGATAGAACTTGGAACTACATTATTGTGCCAAGTTTCAAAGAGCTAGCACAAACCGAGTTTGATTTAGAGTTCCAACTACATGTATCCATATAGGAGAAAACAGAGTGAAACCTAAACATGAAAACGGTTACTGCAAGGGAACGGTTTAACCTAGAAGAACGAAATTTGGTGAGCCAAGTGACATTCGTGTACTGATAACTACCTGGAAGTATCATGAAGATTGTGTGAAAAAATATTTGCTGAGATTTCAGGAAACTCGTAGTTTTTTTCAAGATTGGCAACCCCTTTCAATGAAAGGGATTCTCGTCAGTCTCTGCTTGGGGCTACTTCAATAGCACAAAACCATAGCGATAAAACTTGGAACTACATTATTGTGCCAAGTTTCAAAGAGCTAGCACAAACCGTGTTTGATTTAGAGTTCCAACTACATGTATCCAGATAGGAGAAAACAGAGTGAAACCTAAACATGAAAACGGTTACTGCAACGGAACGGTTTTAACCTAGAAGAACGAAATTTGGTGAGCCAAGTGGGATTGGTGTACTGATCATTAAATGGAAGTATCATCAAGATTGGGTGAAAAAATGTTTGCTGAGATTTCAGAAAACTCGTAGTTTTTTGGAAGCTTGGCAACCCTTTCAATGAAAAGGATTCTCGTCAGTCTCTGCTTGGGGCTACTTCAATAGCACACAAACCGTAGCGATAGAACTTGGAACTACATTATTGTGCAAGTTTCAAAGAGCTAGCACAAACCGTGTTTGATTTAGAGTTCCAACTACATGTATGCATATAGGAGAAAACAGAGTGAGACTTAAACATGGAAACGGTTACTGCAAAGGAACGGTTTAACCTAGAAGAACGAAATTTGGTGAGCCAAGTGGGATTGGTGTACTGATCATTAAATGGAAGTATCATCAAGATTGGGTGAAAAAATGTTTGCTGAGATTTCAGGAAACTCGCAGTTTTTTGGAAGCTTGGCAACCCTTTCAATGAAAGGGATTCTCGTCAGTCTATGCTTGGGGCTACTTCAATAGCACACAAACCATAGCGATAGAACTTGGAACTACATTATTGTGCCAAGTTTCAAAGAGCTAGCACAAACCGTGTTTGATTTAGAGTTCCAACTACATGTATCCACATAGGAGAAAACAGAGTAAAACCCTAAACATGAAAACGGTTACTGCAAAGGAACGGTTTAACCAAGAACAACGAAATTTGGTGAGCCAGTGGGATTCTTGTACTGATCATTAAATGGAAGTATCATCAAGATTGGGTGAAAAATGTTTGCTGAGATTTCAGGAAACTCGTAATTTTTGCAAGCTTGGCAACCCCTTTCAATGAAAGGGATTCTCGTCAGTCTCTGCTTGGGGCTACTTCAATAGCACACAAACATAGCGATAGAACCTCTAACTACATTATTGTGCCAAGTTTCAAAGAGCTAGCAGAAACCGTGTTTGATTTAGAGTTCCAACTACATGTATCCATATAGGAGAAAACAGAGTGAAACCTAAACATGAAACGGTTACTGCAAAGGAACGGTTTAACTAAGAAGAATGAAATTTGGTCAGCCAAGTGGGATTGGTGTACTGATCATTAAATGGAAGTATCATCAAATGTTGAAAAATTTTGCTGAGATTTCCGAAAACTCGCAGTTTTTTGGAAGCTTGGCAAGCCCTTTCAATGAAAGGGATTCTCGTCAGTCTCTGCTTGGGGCTACTTCAATAGCACACAAAACCATAGCGATAGAACTTGGAACTACATTATTGTGCCAAGTTTCAAAGAGCTAGCACAAACCGTGTTTGATTTAGAGTTCCAACTACATGTATCTATATAGGAGAAAACAGACTGAAACCTAAACATGAAAACGGTTACTGCAAAGGAACGGTTTAACCTAGAAAAACGAAATTTGGTGAGCCACGTGGGATTCGTGTACTGATCATTAAATCGAAGTATCATCAAGATTGGGTGAAAAAATGTTGGCTGATATTTCAGGAAACTCGCAGTTTTTTGGGAGCCTCCAACCCCTTTCAATGAAAGTGATTCTCGTTAGTCTCTGCTTGGGGCTACTTCAATAGCACACAAAACATAGCAATAGAACTTGGACCTACATTATTGTGCCAAGTTTCAAAGAGCTAGCACAAACCTTGTTTGATTTAGAGTTCCAACTACATGTATCCATATAGGAGAAAACAGAGTGAAACCTAAACATGAAAACGGTTACTGCAAAGGAACGGTTGAACCGAGAAGAACGAAATTTGGTGAGCCAAGTGGGATTGGTGTACTGATCATTAAATGGAAGTATCATCAAGATTGGGTGAAAAAATGTTGGCTGAGATTTCAGGAAACTCGTAGTTTTTTGCAAGCTTGGCAACCCCTTTCAATATAAGGGATTCTCGTCAGTCTCTGCTTGGGGGCTACTTCAATAGCACACAAACCATAGCGAAAGAACTTGGAACTACATTATTGTGCCAAGTTTCAAAGAGCTAGCACAAATCGTGTTTGATTTAGAGTTCCAACTACATGTATCCATATAGGAGAAAACAGAGTGAAACCTAACATGAAAACGGTTACTGCAAAGGAACGGTTTAACCTAGAAGAACGAAATTTGGTGAGCCAAGTGGGATTGGTGTACTGATCATTAATTCGAAGTATCATCAAGATTGGGTGAAAAAATGTTTGCTGAGATTTCAGGAAACTCGTAGTTTTATGGAAGCTTGGTAACCCCTCTCAATGAAAGGGATTCTCGTCAGTCTCTGCTTGGGGCTACTTCAATAGCACACAAACCATAGCGATAGAATTTCTAACTACATTATTGTGCCAAGTTTCAAAGAGCTAGCACAAACCGTGTTTGATTTAGAGTTCCAACTACATGTATCCATATAGGAGAAAACAGAGTGAAACCTAAACATGAAAACGGTTACTGCAAAGGAACGGTTTAACCAAGAAGAACGAAATTTGGTGAGCCAAGTGGGATTGGTGTACTGATCATTAATTGGAAGTATCATCAAGATTGGGCGAAAAAATGTTTGCTGATATTTCAGGAAACTCGCAGTTTTTTGGAAGCTTGGCAACCCCTTTCAGTGAAAGGGATTCTCGTCAGTCTCTGCTTGGGGCTACATCAATAGCACACAAACCATAGCGATAGAACTTGGAACTACATTATTGTGCCAAGTTTCAAAGAGCTAGCACAAACCGTGTTGATTTAGAGTTCCAACTACATGTATCCATATAGGAGAAAACAGAGTGAAACCTAAACATGAAAACGGTTACTGCAAAGGAACGTTTTAACCAAGAAGAACGAAATTTGGTGAGCCAAGTGGGATTGGTGTACTGATCATTAAATGGAAGTATCATCAAGATTGGGTGAAAAAATGTTTGCTGAGATTTCAGGAAACTCGTAGTTTTTTGGAAGCTTGGCAACCCCTTTCAGTGAAAAGGATTCTCCTCAGTCTCTGCTTGGGGCTACTTCAATAGCACACAAACCATAGTGATAGAACTTGGAACTACATTATTGTGCCAAGTTTCAAAGAGCTAGCACAAACCGTGTTTGATTTAGAGTTCCAACTACATGTATCCATATAGGAGAAAACAGAGTGAACCTAACATGAAAACGGTTACTGCAAAGGAACGGTTTAACCTAGAAGAACGAAATTTGGTGAGCCAAGTGGGATTCGAGTACTGATCATTAACCTAAGTATCATCAAGACTGGGTGAAAAAATGTTTGCTGAGATTTCAGGAAACTCGTAGTTTTTTGCAAGCTTGGCAACCCCTTTCAATGAAAGGGATTCTCGTCAGTCTCTGCTTGGGGCTACTTCAATAGCACACAAACCATAGCGATAGAACTTGGAACTACATTATTGTGCCAAGTTTCAAAGAGCTAGCACAAACCGTGTTTGATTTAGAGTTCCAACTACATGTATCCATATAGGAGAAAACAGAGTGAAACCTAAACATGAAAACGGTTACTGCAAAGGAACGGTTTAACCTAGAAGAACGAAATTTGGTGAGCCAAGTGGGATTGGTGTACTGATCATTAAATGAAAGTATCATCAAGACTGGGTGAAAAAATGTTTGCTGAGATTTCAGGAAACTCGTAGTTTTTTGCAAGCTTGGCAACCCCTTTCAATGAAAGTGATTCTCGTCAGTCTCTGCTTGGGGCTACTTCAATAGCACACAAACCATAGCGATAGAACTTGGAACTACATTATTGTGCCAAGTTTCAAAGAGCTAGCACAAACCGTGTTTGATTTAGAGTTCCAACTACGTGTATCGATATAGGAGAAAACAGAGTGAAACCTAAACATGAAAACGGTTAATGCAAAGGAACGGTTTAACCTAGAAGAACGAAATTTAGTGAGCCAAGTGGGATTCGTTACTGATCACTACCTGCAAGTATCATCAAGATTGGGTGAAAAAATGTTTGCTGAGATTTCAGAAAACTCGCAGTTTTTTGGAAGCTTGGCAACCCCTTTCAATGAAAGGGATTCTCGTCAGTCTCTGCTTGGGGCTACTTCAATAGCACACAAACCATAGGGATAGAATTTCTAACTACATTATTGTGCCAAGTTTCAAAGAGCTAGCACAAACCGTGTTTGATTTGGAGTTCCAACTACATGTATCCATATAGGAGAAAACAGAGTGAAACCTAAACATGAAAACGGTTACTGCAAAGGAACGGTTTAACCTAGAAGAACGAAATTTTGTGAGCCAAGTGGGATTAGTGTACAGATCATTAAACCTAAGTATCATCAAGACTGGGTGAAAAAATGTTTGCTGAGATTTCAGGATACTCGTAGTTTTTTGCAAGCTTGGCAACCCCTTTCAATGAAAGGGATTCTCGTCAGTCTCTGCTTGGGGCTACTTCAATAGCACACAACCCAATAGCGATAGAACTTGGAACTACATTGTTGTGCCAAGTTTCAAAGAGCTAGCACAAACCGTGTTTGATTTAGAGTTCCAACTACATGTATCCATATAGGAGAAAACAGAGTGAAACCTAAACATGAAAACGGTTACTGCAAAGGAACGGTTTAACCTAGAAGAACGAAATTTAGTGAGCAAAGTGGGATTCGTGTACTGATCACTACCTGCAAGTATCATCAAGATTGGGTGAAAAAATGTTTGCTGAGATTTCAGAAAACTCGCAGTTTTTTGGAATCTTGGCAACCCATTTCAATGAAAGGGATTCTCCTCAGTCTCTGCTTGGGGCTACTTCAATAGCACACAAACCATAGCGATAGAACTTGGAACTACATTATTGTGCCAAGTTTCAAAGAGCTAGCACAAACCGTGTTTGATTTAGAGTTCCAACTACATGTATCCAGATAGGAGAAAACAGAGTGAAACCTAAACATGAAAACGGTTACTGCAAAGGAACGGTTTAACCTAGAAGAACGAAATTTGGTGAGCCAAGTGGGATTGGTGTACTGATCATTAAATGGAAGTATCATCAAGATTGGGTGAAAAAATGTTGGCTGAGATTTCAGGAAACTCGTAGTTTTTTGGAAGCTTGGCAACCCTTTCAATGAAAGGGATTCTCGTCAGTCTCTGCTTGGGGCTACTTCAATAGCACACAAACCATAGCGATAGAATTTCTAACTACATTATTGTGCCAAGTTTCAAAGAGCTAGCACAAACCGTGTTTGATTTAGAGTTCCAACTACATGTATCCATATAGGAGAAAACAGAGTGAAACCTAAACATGAAAACGGTTACTTGCAAAGGAAGGTTTAACCTAGAAGAACGAAATTTGGTGAGCCAAGTGGGATTGGTGTACTGATCATTAATTCGAAGTATCATCAAGATTGGGTGAAAAAATGTTTGCTGAGATTTCAGGAAACTCGTAGTTTTATGGAAGCTTGGTAACCCCTCTCAATGAAAGGGATTCTCGTCAGTCTCTGCTTGGGGCTACTTCAATAGCACACAAACCATAGCGATAGAATTTCTAACTACATTATTGTGCCAAGTTTCAAAGAGCTAGCACAAACCGTGTTTGATTTAGAGTTCCAACTACATGTATCCATATAGGAGAAAACAGAGTGAAACCTAAACATGAAAACCGTTACTGCAAAGGAACGGTTTAACCAAGAAGAACGAAATTTGGTGAGCCAAGTGGGATTGGTGTACTGATCATTAATTGGAAGTATCATCAAGATTGGGCGAAAAAATGTTTGCTGATATTTCAGGAAACTCGCAGTTTTTTGGAAGCTTGGCAACCCCTTTCAGTGAAAGGGATTCTCGTCAGTCTCTGCTTGGGGCTACATCAATAGCACACAAACCATAGCGATAGAACTTGGAACTACATTATTGTGCCAAGTTTCAAAGAGCTAGCACAACCGTGTTTGATTTAGAGTTCCAACTACATGTATCCATATAGGAGAAAACAGAGTGAAACCTAAACATGAAAACGGTTACTGCAAAGGAACGTTTTAACCAAGAAGAACGAAATTTGGTGAGCCAAGTGGGATTGGTGTACTGATCATTAAATGGAAGTATCATCAAGATTGGGTGAAAAAATGTTTGCTGAGATTTCAGGAAACTCGTAGGTTTTTGGAAGCTTGGCAACCCCTTTCAGTGAAAAGGATTCTCCTCAGTCTCTGCTTGGGGCTACTTCAATAGCACACAAACCATAGTGATAGAACTTGGAACTACATTATTGTGCAAGTTTCAAAGAGCTAGCACAAACCGTGTTTGATTTAGAGTTCCAACTACATGTATCCATATAGGAGAAAACAGAGTGAAACCTAAACATGAAAACGGTTACTGCAAAGGAACGGTTTAACCTAGAAGAACGAAATTTGGTGAGCCAAGTGGGATTCGAGTACTGATCATTAAACCTAAGTATCATCAAGACTGGGTGAAAAAATGTTTGCTGAGATTTCAGGAAACTCGTAGTTTTTTGCAAGCTTGGCAACCCCTTTCAATGAAAGGGATTCTCGTCAGGTCTCTGCTTGGGGCTACTTCAATAGCACACAAACCATAGCGATAGAACTTGGAACTACATTATTGTGCCAAGTTTCAAAGAGCTAGCACAAACCGTGTTTGATTTAGAGTTCCAAATACATGTATCGATATAGGAGAAAACAGAGTGAAACCTAAACATGAAAACGGTTACTGCAAAGGAACGTTTAACCTAGAAGAACGAAATTTGGTGAGCCAAGTGGGATTGGTGTACTGATCATTAAATGAAAGTATCATCAAGACTGGGTGAAAAAATGTTTGCTGAGATTTCAGGAAACTCGTAGTTTTTTGCAAGCTTGGCAACCCCTTTCACTGAAAGTGATTCTCGTCAGTCTCTGCTTGGGGCTACTTCAATAGCACACAAACCATAGCGATAGAACTTGGAACTACATTATTGTGCCAAGTTTCAAAGAGCTAGCACAAACCGTGTTTGATTTAGAGTTCCAACTACGTGTATCGATATAGGAGAAAACAGAGTGAAACCTAAACATGAAAACGGTTACTGCAAAGGAACGGTTTAACCTAGAAGAACGAAATTTAGTGAGCCAAGTGGGATTCGTTACTGATCACTACCTGCAAGTATCATCAAGATTGGGTGAAAAAATGTTTGCTGAGATTTCAGAAAACTCGCAGTTTTTTGGAAGCTTGGCAACCCCTTTCAATGAAAGGGATTCTCGTCAGTCTCTGCTTGGGGCTACTTCAATAGCACACAAACCATAGGGATAGAATTTCTAACTACATTATTGTGCCAAGTTTCAAAGAGCTAGCACAAACCGTGTTTGATTTGGAGTTCCAACTACATGTATCCATATAGGAGAAAACAGAGTGAAACCTAAACATGAAAACGGTTACTGCAAAGGAACGGTTTAACCTAGAAGAACGAAATTTTGTGAGCCAAGTGGGATTAGTGTACAGATCATTAAACCTAAGTATCATCAAGACTGGGTGAAAAAATGTTTGCTGAGATTTCAGGATACTCGTAGTTTTTTGCAAGCTTGGCAACCCTTTCAATGAAAGGGATTCTCGTCAGTCTCTGCTTGGGGCTACTTCAATAGCACACAAACCATAGCGATAGAACTTGGAACTACATTGTTGTGCCAAGTTTCAAAGAGCTAGCACAAACCGTGTTTGATTTAGAGTTCCAACTACATGTATCCATATAGGAGAAAACAGAGTGAAACCTAAACATGAAAACGGTTACTGCAAAGGAACGGTTTAACCTAGAAGAACGAAATTTAGTGAGCAAAGTGGGATTCGTGTACTGATCACTACTGCAAGTATCATCAAGATTGGGTGAAAAAATGTTTGCTGAGATTTCAGAAAACTCGCAGTTTTTGGAATCTTGGCAACCCATTTCAATGAAAGGGATTCTCCTCAGTCTCTGCTTGGGGCTACTTCAATAGCACACAAACCATAGCGATAGAACTTGGAACTACATTATTGTGCCAAGTTTCAAAGAGCTAGCACAAACCGTGTTTGATTTAGAGTTCCAACTACATGTATCCAGATAGGAGAAAACAGAGTGAAACCTAAACATGAAAACGGTTACTGCAAAGGAACGGTTTAACCTAGAAGAACGAAATTTGGTGAGCCAAGTGGGATTGGTGTACTGATCATTAAATGGAAGTATCATCAAGATTGGGTGAAAAAATGTTGGCTGAGATTTCAGGAAACTCGTAGTTTTTTGGAAGCTTGGTAACCCCTTTCAATGAAAGGGATTCTCGTCAGTCTCTGCTTGGGGCTACTTCAATAGCACACAAACCATAGGGATAGAATTTTCTAACTACATTATTGTGCCAAGTTTCAAAGAGCTAGCACAAACCGTGTTTGATTTAGAGTTCCAACTACATGTATCCATATAGGAGAAAACAGAGTGAAACCTAAACATGAAAACGGTTACTGCAAAGAACGGTTTAACCTAGAAGAACGAAATTTGGTGAGCCAAGTGGGATTGGTGTACTGATCATTAATTCGAAGTATCATCAAGATTGGGTGAAAAAATGTTTGCTGAGATTTCAGGAAACTCGTAGTTTTATGGAAGCTTGGTAACCCCTCTCAATGAAAGGGATTCTCGTCAGTCTCTGCTTGGGGCTACTTCAATAGCACACAAACCATAGCGATAGACTTACTACATTATTGTGCCAAGTTTCAAAGAGCTAGCACAAACCGTGTTTGATTTAGAGTTCCAACTACATGTATCCATATAGGAGAAAACAGAGTGAAACCTAAACATGAAAACCGTTACTGCAAAGGAACGGTTTAACCTAGAAGAACGAAATTTGGTGAGCCAAGTGGGATTGGTGTACTGATCATTAAACCTAAGTATCATCAAGACTGGGTGAAAAAATGTTTGCTGAGATTTCAGGAATCTCGTAGTTTTTTGCAAGCTTGGCAACCCCTTTCAATGAAAGGGATTCTCGTCAGTCTCTGCTTGGGGCTACTTCAATAGCACACAAACCGTAGCGATAGAACTTGGAACTACATTATTGTGCCAAGTTTCAAAGAGCTAGCACAAACCGTGTTTGATTTAGAGTTCCAACTACATGTATCCATATAGGAGAAAACAGAGTGAAACCTAAACATGAAAACTGTTACTGCAAAGGAACGGTTTAACCTAGAAGAACGAAATTTGGTGAGCCAAGTGGGATGGGTGGACTGATCATTAAATGGAAGTATCATCAAGACTGGGTCAAAAAATGTTTGCTGAGATTTCAGAAAACTCGTAGTTTTTTGGAAGCTTGGCAACCCCTTTCAATGAAAGGATTCTTCGTCAGTCTCTGCTTGGGGCTACTACAGTAGCACACAAACCGTAGCGATAGAACTTGGAACTATATTATTGTGCCAAGTTTCAAAGAGCTAGCACAAACCGTGTTTGATTTAGAGTTCCAACTACATGTATCCATATAGGAGAAAACAGAGTGAAACCTAAACATGAAAACGGTTACTGCAAAAGAACGGTTTAACCAAGAAGAACGAAATTTGGTGAGCCAAGTGGGATTGGTGTACTGATCATTAAATGGAAGTATCATCAAGATTGGGTGAAAAAATGTTTGCTGAGATTTCAGGAAACTCGTAGTTTTTTGGAAGCTTGGCAACCCCTTTCAGTGAAAGGGATTCTCGTCAGTCTCTGCTTGGGGCTACTTCAATAGCACACAAACCATAGTGATAGAACTTGGAACTACATTATTGTGCCAAGTTTCAAAGAGCTAGCACAAACCGTGTTTGATTTAGAGTTCCAACTACATGTATCCATATAGGAGAAAACAGAGTGAAACTAAACACTAAAACGGTTACTGCAAAGGAACGGTTTAACCTAGAAGAACGAAATTTGGTGATCCAAGTGGGATTGGTGTACTGATCATTAAACCTAAGTATCATCAAGACTGGGTGAAAAAAATGTTTGCTGAGATTTCAGGAAACTCGTAGTTTTTTGCAAGCTTGGCAACCCCTTTCAATGAAAGGGATTCTCGTCAGTCTCTGCTTGGGGCTACTTCAATAGCACACAAACCATAGCGATAGAACTTGGAACTACATTATTGTGCCAAGTTTCAAAGAGCTAGCACAAACCGTGTTTGATTTAGAGTTCCAACTACGTGTAACGATATAGGAGAAAACAGAGTGGAACCTAAACATGAAAACGGTTACTGCAAAGGAACGGTTTAACCTAGAAGAACGAAATTTAGTGAGCCAAGTGGGATTCGTGTACCTATCACTACCTGCAAGTATCATCAAGATTGGGTGAAAAAATGTTTGCTGAGATTTCAGAAAACTCGCAGTTTTTTGGAAGCTTGGCAACCCCTTTCAATGAAAGGGATTCTCGTCAGTCTCTGCTTGGGGCTACTTCAATAGCACACAAACCATAGGGATAGAATTTCTAACTATATTATTGTGCCAAGTTTCAAAGAGCTAGCACAAACCGTGTTTGATTTAGAGTTCCAACTACATGTATCCATATAGGAGAAAACAGAGTGAAACCTAAACATGAAAACGGTTACTGCAAAGGAACAGTTTAACCTAGAAGAACGAAATTTGGAGAGCCAAGTGGGATTGGTGTACTGATCATTAAATGGAAGTATCATCAAGATTGGGTGAAAAAATGTTTGCTGAGATTTAAGGAAACTCGTAGTTTTTTGGAAGCTTGGCAACCCCTTTCAATGAAAGGGATTCTCGTCAGTCTCTGCTTGGGGCTACTTCAATAGCACACAAACCATAGCGATAGAACTTGGAACTACATTATTGTGCCAAGTTTCAAAGAGCTAGCACAAACCGTGTTTGATTTAGAGTTCCAACTACATGTATCCATATAGGAGAAAACAGAGTGAAACCTAAACATGAAAACGGTTACTGCAAAGGAACGGTTTAACCTAGAAGAACGAAATTTGGTGAGCCAAGTGGGATGGGTGTACTGATCATTAAATGGAAGTATCATCAAGATTGGGTCAAAAAATGTTTGCTGAGATTTCAGAAAACTCGTAGTTTTTTGGAAGCTTGGTAACCCCTTTCAATGAAAGGGATTCTCATCAGTCTCTGCTTGGGGCTACTTCAATAGCACACAAACCGTAGCGATAGAACTTGGAACTACATTATTGTGCCAAGTTTCAAAGAGCTAGCACAAACCGTGTTTGATTTAGAGTTCCAACTACATGTATCCATATAGGAGAAAACAGAGTGAAACCTAAACATGAAAACGGTTACTGCAAAGGAACGGTTTAACCAAGAAGAACGATATTTGGTGAGCCAAGTGGGATTGGTGTACTGATCATTAAATGGAAGTATCATCAAGACTGGGTGAAAAAATGTTTGCTGATATTTAAGGAAACTCGCAGTTTTTTGGAAGCTTGGCAATCCCTTTCAGTGAAAGGGATTCTCGTCAGTCTCTGCTTGGGGCTACATCAATAGCACACAAACCATAGTGATAGAACTTGGAACTACATTATTGTGCCAAGTTTCAAAGAGCTAGCACAAACCGTGTTTGATTTAGAGTTCCAACTACATGTATCCATATAGGAGAAAACAGAGTGAAACCTAAACATGAAAACGGTTACTGCAAAGGAACGGTTTAACCAAGAAGAACGAAATTTGGTGAGCCAAGTGGGATTGGTGTACTGATCATTAAATGGAAGTATCATCAAGATTGGGTGAAAAAATGTTTGCTGAGATTTCAGGAAACTCGTAGTTTTTTGGAAGCTTGGCAACCCCTTTCAGTGAAAGGGATTCTCCTCAGTCTCTGCTTGGGGCTACTTCAATAGCACACAAACCATAGTGATAGAACTTGGAACTACATTATTGTGCCAAGTTTCAAAGAGCTAGCACAAACCGTGTTTGATTTAGAGTTCCAACTACATGTATCCATATAGGAGAAAACAGAGTGAAACCTAAACATGAAAACGGTTACTGCAAAGGAACGGTTTAACCTAGAAGAACGAAATTTGGTGAGCCAAGTGGGATGGGTGGACTGATCATTAAACCTAAGTATCATCAAGACTGGGTGAAAAAATGTTTGCTGAGATTTCAGGAAACTCGTAGTTTTTTGCAAGCTTGGCAACCCCTTTCAATGAAAGGGATTCTCGTCAGTCTCTGCTTGGGGCTACTTCAATAGCACACAAACCATAGCGATAGAACTTGGAACTACATTATTGTGCCAAGTTTCAAAGAGCTAGCACAAACCGTGTTTGATTTAGAGTTCCAACTACATGTATCCATATAGGAGAAAACAGAGTGAAACCTAAACATGAAAGCGGTTACTGCAAAGGAACGGTTTAACCTAGAAGAACGAAATTTGGTGAGCCAAGTGGGATGGGTGGACTGATCATTAAATGGAAGTATCATCAAGATTGGGTCAAAAAATGTTTGCTGAGATTTCAGAAATCTCGTAGTTTTTTGGAAGCTTGGCAACCCCTTTCAGTGAAAGGGATTCTCCTCAGTCTCTGCTTGGGGCTACTTCAATAGCACACAAACCATAGTGATAGAACTTGGAAGTACATTATTGTGCCAAGTTTCAAAGAGCTAGCACAAACCGTGTTTGATTTAGAGTTCCAACTACATGTATCCATATAGGAGAAAACAGAGTGAAACCTAAACATGAAAACGGTTACTGCAAAGGAACGGTTTAACCTAGAAGAACGAAATTTGGTGAGCCAAGTGGGATTGGTGTACTGATCATTAAACCTAAGTATCATCAAGACTGGGTGAAAAAATGTTTGCTGAGATTTCAGGAAACTCGTAGTTTTTTGCAAGCTTGGCAACCCCTTTCAATGAAAGGGATTCTCGTCAGTCTCTGCTTGGGGCTACTTCAATAGCACACAAACCATAGCGATAGAACTTGGAACTACATTATTGTGCCAAGTTTCAAAGAGCTAGCACAAACCGTGTTTGATTTAGAGTTCCAACTACGTGTATCCATATAGGAGAAAACAGAGTGAAACCTAAACATGAAAACGGTTACTGCAAAGGAACGGTTTAACCTAGAAGAACGAAATTTAGTGAGCCAAGTGTGATTCGTGTACTGATCACTACCTGCAAGTATCATCAAGATTGGGTTAAAAAATGTTTGCTGAGATTTCAGAAAACTCGCAGTTTTTTGGAAGCTTGGCAACCCCTTTCAATGAAAGGGATTCTCGTCAGTCTCTGCTTGGGGCTACTTCAATAGCACACAAACCATAGGGATAGAATTTCTAACTACATTATTGTGCCAAGTTTCAAAGAGCTAGCACAAACCGTGTTTGATTTAGAGTTCCAACTACATGTATCCATATAGGAGAAAACAGAGTGAAACCTAAACATGAAAACGGTTACTGCAAAGGAACGGTTTAACCTAGAAGAACGAAATTTGGAGAGCCAAGTGGGATTGGTGTACTGATCATTAAATGGAAGTATCATCAAGATTGGGTGAAAAAATGTTTGCTGAGATTTCAGGAAACTCGTAGTTTTTTGGAAGCTTGGCAACCCCTTTCAATGAAAGGGATTCTCGTCAGTCTCTGCTTGGGGCTACTTCAATAGCACACAAACCATAGCGATAGAACTTGGAACTACATTATTGTGCCAAGTTTCAAAGAGCTAGCACAAACCGTGTTTGATTTAGAGTTCCAACTACATGTATCCATATAGGAGAAAACAGAGTGAAACCTAAACATGAAAACGGTTACTGCAAAGGAACGGTTTTACCTAGAAGAACGAAATTTGGTGAGCCAAGTGGGATTGGTGTACTGATCATTAAATGGAAGTATCATCAAGATTGGGTGAAAAAATGTTTGCTGATATTTCAGGAAACTCGCAGTTTTTTGGAAGCTTGGCAACCCCTTTCAGTGAAAGGGATTCTCGTCAGTCTCTGCTTGGGGCTACTTCAATAGCACACAAACCATAGCGATAGAACTTGGAACTACATTATTGTGCCAAGTTTCAAAGAGCAAGCACAAACCGTGTTTGATTTAGAGTTCCAACTACATGTATCCATATAGGAGAAAACAGAGTGAAACCTAAACATGAAAACGGTTACTGCAAAGGAACGGTTTAACCTAGAAGAACGAAATTTTGTGAGCCAAGTGAGATTCGTGTAGTGATAACTACCTGGAAGTATCATCAAGATTGTGTGAAAAAATGTTTCCTGAGATTTCAGGAAACTCGTAGTTTTTTGCAAGCTTGGCAACCCCTTTCAATGAAAGGGATTCTCGTCAGTCTCTGCTTGGGGCTACTTCAATAGCACACAAACCATAGTGATAGAACTTGGAACTACATTATTGTGCCAAGTTTCAAAGAGCTAGCACAAACCGTGTTTGATTTAGAGTTCCAACTACATGTATCCATATAGGAGAAAACAGAGTGAAACCTAAACATGAAAACGGTTACTGCAAAGGAACGGTTTAACCTAGAAGAACGAAATTTTGTGAGCCAAGTGGGATTAGTGTACTGATCATTAAACCTAAGTATCATCAAGACTGGGTGAAAAAATGTTTGCTGAGATTTCAGGAAACTCGTAGTTTTTTGCAAGCTTGGCAACCCCTTTCAATGAAAGGGATTCTCGTCAGTCTCTGCTTGGGGCTACTTCAATAGCACACAAACCATAGGGATAGAATTTCTAACTACATTATTGTGCCAAGTTTCAAAGAGCTAGCACAAACCGTGTTTGATTTAGAGTTCCAACTACATGTATCCATATAGGAGAAAACAGAGTGAAACCTAAACATGAAAACGGTTACTGCAAAGGAACGGTTTAACCAAGAAGAACGAAATTTGGTGAGCCAAGTGGGATTGGTGTACTGATCATTAAATGGAAGTATCATCAAGATTGGGTGAAAAAATGTTTGCTGAGATTTCAGGAAACTCGTAGTTTTTTGGAAGATTGGCAACCCCTTTCAATGAAAGGGATTCTCCTCAGTCTCTGCTTGGGGCTACTTCAATAGCACACAAACCATAGTGATAGAACTTGGAACTACATTATTGTGCCAAGTTTCAAAGAGCTAGCACAAACCGTGTTTGATTTAGAGTTCCAACTACATGTACCCATATAGGAGAAAACAGAGTGAAACCTAAACATGAAAACGGTTACTGCAAAAGAACGGTTTAACCTAGAAGAACGAAATTTGGTGAGCCAAGTGGGATTGGTGTACTGATCATTAAACCTAAGTATCATCAAGACTGGGTGAAAAAATGTTTGCTGAGATTTCAGGAAACTCGTAGTTTTTTGGAAGCTTGGCAACCCCTTTCAATGAAAGGGATTCTCGTCAGTCTCTGCTTGGGGCTACTTCAATAGCACACAAACCATAGCGATAGAACTTGGAACTACATTATTGTGCCAAGTTTCAAAGAGCTAGCACAAACCGTGTTTGATTTAGAGTTCCAACTACATGTATCCATATAGGAGAAAACAGAGTGAAACCTAAACATGAAAACTGTTACTGCAAAGGAACGGTTTAACCTAGAAGAACGAAATTTGGTGAGCCAAGTGGGATGGGTGGACTGATCATTAAATGGAAGTATCATCAAGATTGGGTCAAAAAATGTTTGCTGAGATTTCAGAAAACACGTAGTTTTTTGGAAGCTTGGCAACCCCTTTCAATGAAAGGGATTCTCGTCAGTCTCTGCTTGGGGCTACTTCAGTAGCACAAAAACCGTAGCGATAGAACTTGGAACTATATTATTGTGCCAAGTTTCAAAGAGCTAGCACAAACCGTGTTTGATTTAGAGTTCCAACTACATGTATCCATATAGGAGAAAACAGAGTGAAACCTAAACATGAAAACGGTTACTGCAAAGGAACGGTTTAACCTAGAAGAACGAAATTTGGTGAGCCAAGTGGGATTGGTGTACTGATCATTAAACCTAAGTATCATCAAGACTGGGTGAAAAAATGTTTGCTGAGATTTCAGGAAACTCGTAGTTTTTTGGAAGCTTGGCAACCCCTTTCAATGAAAGGGATTCTCGTCAGTCTCTGCTTGGGGCTACTTCAATAGCACACAAACCATAGCGATAGAACTTGGAACTACATTATTGTGCCAAGTTTCAAAGAGCTAGCACAAACCGTGTTTGATTTAGAGTTCCAACTACATGTATCCATATAGGAGAAAACAGAGTGAAACCTAAACATGAAAACTGTTACTGCAAAGGAACGGTTTAACCTAGAAGAACGAAATTTGGTGAGCCAAGTGGGATGGGTGGACTGATCATTAAATGGAAGTATCATCAAGATTGGGTCAAAAAATGTTTGCTGAGATTTCAGAAAACACGTAGTTTTTTGGAAGCTTGGCAACCCCTTTCAATGAAAGGGATTCTCGTCAGTCTCTGCTTGGGGCTACTTCAGTAGCACAAAAACCGTAGTGATAGAACTTGGAACTATATTATTGTGCCAAGTTTCAAAGAGCTAGCACAAACCGTGTTTGATTTAGAGTTCCAACTACATGTATCCATATAGGAGAAAACAGAGTGAAACCTAAACATGAAAACGGTTACTGCAAAGGAACGGTTTAACCTAGAAGAACGAAATTTGGTGATCCAAGTGGGATTGGTGTACTGATCATTAAACCTAAGTATCATCAAGACTGGGTGAAAAAATGTTTGCTGAGATTTCAGGAAACTCGTAGTTTTTTGCAAGCTTGGCAACCCCTTTCAATGAAAGGGATTCTCGTCAGTCTCTGCTTGGGGCTACTTCAATAGCACACAAACCATAGCGATAGAACTTGGAACTACATTATTGTGCCAAGTTTCAAAGAGCTAGCACAAACCGTGTTTGATTTAGAGTTCCAACTACGTGTATCGATATAGGAGAAAACAGAGTGAAACCTAAACATGAAAACGGTTACTGCAAAGGAACAGTTTAACCTAGAAGAACGAAATTTAGTGAGCCAAGTGGGATTCGTGTACCTATCACTACCTGCAAGTATCATCAAGATTGGGTGAAAAAATGTTTGCTGAGATTTCAGGAAACTCGTAGTTTTTTGGAAGCTTGGTAACCCCTTTCAATGAAAGGGATTCTCGTCAGTCTCTGCTTGGGGCTACTTCAATAGCACACAAACCATAGGGATAGAATTTCTAACTACATTATTGTGCCAAGTTTCAAAGAGCTAGCACAAACCGTGTTTGATTTAGAGTTCCAACTACATGTATCCATATAGGAGAAAACAGAGTGAAACCTAAACATGAAAACGGTTACTGCAAAGGAACGGTTTAACCAAGAAGAACGAAATTTGGTGAGCCAAGTGGGATTGGTGTACTGATCATTAAATGGAAGTATCATCAAGATTGGGTGAAAAAATGTTTGCTGAGATTTCAGGAAACTCGTAGTTTTTTGGAAGCTTGGCAACCCCTTTCAGTGAAAGGGATTCTCCTCAGTCTCTGCTTGGGGCTACTTCAATAGCACACAAACCATAGCGATAGAACTTGGAACTACATTATTGTGCCAAGTTTCAAAGAGCTAGCACAAACCGTGTTTGATTTAGAGTTCCAACTACATGTATCCATATAGGAGAAAACAGAGTGAAACCTAAACATGAAAACGGTTACTGCAAAGGAACGGTTTAACCTAGAAGAACGAAATTTGGTGAGCCAAGTGGGATTGGTGTACTGATCATTAAATGGAAGTATCATCAAGATTGGGTGAAAAAATGTTTGCTGAGATTTCAGGAAACTCGTAGTTTTTGGAAGCTTGGCAACCCCTTTCAGTGAAAGGGATTCTCGTCAGTCTCTGCTTGGGGCTACTTCAATAGCACACAAACCATAGTGATAGAACTTGGAACTACATTATTGTGCCAAGTTTCAAAGATCTAGCACAAACCGTGTTTGATTTAGAGTTCCAACTACATGTATCCATATAGGAGAAAACAGAGTGAAACCTAAACATGAAAACGGTTACTGCAAAGGAACGGTTTAACCTAGAAGAACGAAATTTGGTGATCCAAGTGGGATTGGTGTACTGATCATTAAACCTAAGTATCATCAAGACTGGGTGAAAAAATGTTTGCTGAGATTTCAGGAAACTCGTAGTTTTTTGCAAGCTTGGCAACCCCTTTCAATGAAAGGGATTCTCGTCAGTCTCTGCTTGGGGCTACTTCAATAGCACACAAACCATAGCGATAGAACTTGGAACTACATTATTGTGCCAAGTTTCAAAGAGCTAGCACAAACCGTGTTTGATTTACAGTTCCAACTACGTGTATCGATATAGGAGAAAACAGAGTGAAACCTAAACATGAAAACGGTTACTGCAAAGGAACGGTTTAACCTAGAAGAACGAAATTTAGTGAGCCAAGTGGGATTCGTGTACCTATCACTACCTGCAAGTATCATCAAGATTGGGTGAAAAAATGTTTGCTGAGATTTCAGGAAACTCGTAGTTTTTTGGAAGCTTGGTAACCCCTTTCAATGAAAGGGATTCTCGTCAGTCTCTGCTTGGGGCTACTTCAATAGCACACAAACCATACGGATAGAATTTCTAACTACATTATTGTGCCAAGTTTCAAAGAGCTAGCACAAACCGTGTTTGATTTAGAGTTCCAACTACATGTATCCATATAGGAGAAAACAGAGTGAAACCTAAACATGAAAACGGTTACTGCAAAGGAACGGTTTAACCAAGAAGAACGAAATTTGGTGAGCCAAGTGGGATTGGTGTACTGATCATTAAATGGAAGTATCATCAAGATTGGGTGAAAAAATGTTTGCTGAGATTTCAGGAAACTCGTAGTTTTTTGGAAGCTTGGCAACCCCTTTCAATGAAAGGGATTCTCGTCAGTCTCTGCTTGGGGCTACTTCAATAGCACACAAACCATAGCGATAGAACTTGGAACTACATTATTGTGCCAAGTTTCAAAGAGCTAGCACAAACCGTGTTTGATTTAGAGTTCCAACTACATGTATCCATATAGGAGAAAACAGAGTGAAACCTAAACATGAAAACTGTTACTGCAAAGGAACGGTTTAACCTAGAAGAACGAAATTTGGTGAGCCAAGTGGGATGGGTGGACTGATCATTAAATGGAAGTATCATCAAGATTGGGTCAAAAAATGTTTGCTGAGATTTCAGAAAACACGTAGTTTTTTGGAAGCTTGGCAACCCCTTTCAATGAAAGGGATTCTCGTCAGTCTCTGCTTGGGGCTACTTCAGTAGCACAAAAACCGTAGCGATAGAACTTGGAACTATATTATTGTGCCAAGTTTCAAAGAGCTAGCACAAACCGTGTTTGATTTAGAGTTCCAACTACATGTATCCATATAGGAGAAAACAGAGTGAAACCTAAACATGAAAACGGTTACTGCTAAGGAACGGTTTAACCAAGAAGAACGAAATTTGGTGAGCCAAGTGGGATTGGTGTACTGATCATTAAATGGAAGTATCATCAAGATTGGGTGAAAAAATGTTTGCTGAGATTTCAGGAAACTCGTAGTTTTTTGGAAGCTTGGCAACCCCTTTCAGTGAAAGGAATTCTCCTCAGTCTCTGCTTGGGGCTACTTCAATAGCACACAAACCATAGTGATAGAACTTGGAACTACATTATTGTGCCAAGTTTCAAAGAGCTAGCACAAACCGTGTTTGATTTAGAGTTCCAACTACATGTATCCATATAGGAGAAAACAGAGTGAAACCTAAACATGAAAACGGTTACTGCAAAGGAACGGTTTAACCTAGAAGAACGAAATTTGGTGATCCAAGTGGGATTGGTGTACTGATCATTAAACCTAAGTATCATCAAGACTGGGTGAAAAAATATTTGCTGAGATTTCAGGAAACTCGTAGTTTTTTGCAAGCTTGGCAACCCCTTTCAATGAAAGGGATTCTCGTCAGTCTCTGCTTGGGGCTACTTCAATAGCACACAAACCATAGCGATAGAACTTGGAACTACATTATTGTGCCAAGTTTCAAAGAGCTAGCACAAACCGTGTTTGATTTAGAGTTCCAACTACGTGTATCGATATAGGAGAAAACAGAGTGAAACCTAAACATGAAAACGGTTACTGCAAAGGAACAGTTTAACCTAGAAGAACGAAATTTAGTGAGCCAAGTGGGATTCGTGTACCTATCACTACCTGCAAGTATCATCAAGATTGGGTGAAAAAATGTTTGCTGAGATTTCAGGAAACTCGTAGTTTTTTGGAAGCTTGGTAACCCCTTTCAATGAAAGGGATTCTCGTCAGTCTCTGCTTGGGGCTACTTCAATAGCACACAAACCATACGGATAGAATTTCTAACTACATTATTGTGCCAAGTTTCAAAGAGCTAGCACAAACCGTGTTTGATTTAGAGTTCCAACTACATGTATCCATATAGGAGAAAACAGAGTGAAACCTAAACATGAAAACGGTTACTGCAAAGGAACGGTTTAACCAAGAAGAACGAAATTTGGTGAGCCAAGTGGGATTGGTGTACTGATCATTAAATGGAAGTATCATCAAGATTGGGTGAAAAAATGTTTGCTGAGATTTCAGGAAACTCGTAGTTTTTTGGAAGCTTGGCAACCCCTTTCAATGAAAGGGATTCTCGTCAGTCTCTGCTTGGGGCTACTTCAATAGCACACAAACCATAGCGATAGAACTTGGAACTACATTATTGTGCCAAGTTTCAAAGAGCTAGCACAAACCGTGTTTGATTTAGAGTTCCAACTACATGTATCCATATAGGAGAAAACAGAGTGAAACCTAAACATGAAAACTGTTACTGCAAAGGAACGGTTTAACCTAGAAGAACGAAATTTGGTGAGCCAAGTGGGATGGGTGGACTGATCATTAAATGGAAGTATCATCAAGATTGGGTCAAAAAATGTTTGCTGAGATTTCAGAAAACACGTAGTTTTTTGGAAGCTTGGCAACCCCTTTCAATGAAAGGGATTCTCGTCAGTCTCTGCTTGGGGCTACTTCAGTAGCACAAAAACCGTAGCGATAGAACTTGGAACTATATTATTGTGCCAAGTTTCAAAGAGCTAGCACAAACCGTGTTTGATTTAGAGTTCCAACTACATGTATCCATATAGGAGAAAACAGAGTGAAACCTAAACATGAAAACGGTTACTGCTAAGGAACGGTTTAACCAAGAAGAACGAAATTTGGTGAGCCAAGTGGGATTGGTGTACTGATCATTAAATGGAAGTATCATCAAGATTGGGTGAAAAAATGTTTGCTGAGATTTCAGGAAACTCGTAGTTTTTTGGAAGCTTGGCAACCCCTTTCAGTGAAAGGAATTCTCCTCAGTCTCTGCTTGGGGCTACTTCAATAGCACACAAACCATAGTGATAGAACTTGGAACTACATTATTGTGCCAAGTTTCAAAGAGCTAGCACAAACCGTGTTTGATTTAGAGTTCCAACTACATGTATCCATATAGGAGAAAACAGAGTGAAACCTAAACATGAAAACGGTTACTGCAAAGGAACGGTTTAACCTAGAAGAACGAAATTTGGTGATCCAAGTGGGATTGGTGTACTGATCATTAAACCTAAGTATCATCAAGACTGGGTGAAAAAATATTTGCTGAGATTTCAGGAAACTCGTAGTTTTTTGCAAGCTTGGCAACCCCTTTCAATGAAAGGGATTCTCGTCAGTCTCTGCTTGGGGCTACTTCAATAGCACACAAACCATAGCGATAGAACTTGGAACTACATTATTGTGCCAAGTTTCAAAGAGCTAGCACAAACCGTGTTTGATTTAGAGTTCCAACTACGTGTATCGATATAGGAGAAAACAGAGTGAAACCTAAACATGAAAACGGTTACTGCAAAGGAACAGTTTAACCTAGAAGAACGAAATTTAGTGAGCCAAGTGGGATTCGTGTACCTATCACTACCTGCAAGTATCATCAAGATTGGGTGAAAAAATGTTTGCTGAGATTTCAGGAAACTCGTAGTTTTTTGGAAGCTTGGTAACCCCTTTCAATGAAAGGGATTCTCGTCAGTCTCTGCTTGGGGCTACTTCAATAGCACACAAACCATAGGGATAGAATTTCTAACTACATTATTGTGCCAAGTTTCAAAGAGCTAGCACAAACCGTGTTTGATTTAGAGTTCCAACTACATGTATCCATATAGGAGAAAACAGAGTGAAACCTAAACATGAAAACGGTTACTGCAAAGGAACGGTTTAACCAAGAAGAACGAAATTTGGTGAGCCAAGTGGGATTGGTGTACTGATCATTAAATGGAAGTATCATCAAGATTGGGTGAAAAAATGTTTGCTGAGATTTCAGGAAACTCGTAGTTTTTTGGAAGCTTGGCAACCCCTTTCAGTGAAAGGGATTCTCCTCAGTCTCTGCTTGGGGCTACTTCAATAGCACACAAACCATAGTGATAGAACTTGGAACTACATTATTGTGCCAAGTTTCAAAGAGCTAGCACAAACCGTGTTTGATTTAGAGTTCCAACTACATGTATCTATATAGGAGAATACAGAGTGAAACCTAAACATGAAAACGGTTACTGCAAAGGAACGGTTTAACCTAGAAGAACGAAATTTGGTGAGCCAAGTGGGATTGGTGTACTGATCATTAAACCTAAGTATCATCAAGACTGGGTGAAAAAATGTTTGCTGAGATTTCAGGAAACTCGTAGTTTTTTGCAAGCTTGGCAACCCATTTCAATGAAAGGGATTCTCGTCAGTCTCTGCTTGGGGCTACTTCAATAGCACACAAACCATAGCGATAGAACTTGGAACTACATTATTGTGCCAAGTTTCAAAGAGCTAGCACAAACCGTGTTTGATTTAGAGTTCCAACTACATGTATCCATATAGGAGAAAACAGAGTGAAACCTAAACATGAAAACGGTTACTGCAAAGGAACGGTTTAACCTAGAAGAACGAAATTTGGTGAGCCAAGTGGGATTGGTGTACTGATCATTAAATGGAAGTATCATCAAGATTGGGTGAAAAATGTTTGCTGAGATTTCAGGAAACTCGTAGTTTTTGAAGCTTGGCAACCCCTTTCAGTGAAAGGGATTCTCGTCAGTCTCTGCTTGGGGCTACTTCAATAGCACACAAACCATAGTGATAGAACTTGGAACTACATTATTGTGCCAAGTTTCAAAGATCTAGCACAAACCGTGTTTGATTTAGAGTTCCAACTACATGTATCCATATAGGAGAAAACAGAGTGAAACCTAAACATGAAAACGGTTACTGCAAAGGAACGGTTTAACCTAGAAGAACGAAATTTGGTGATCCAAGTGGGATTGGTGTACTGATCATTAAACCTAAGTATCATCAAGACTGGGTGAAAAAATGTTTGCTGAGATTTCAGGAAACTCGTAGTTTTTTGCAAGCTTGGCAACCCCTTTCAATGAAAGGGATTCTCGTCAGTCTCTGCTTGGGGCTACTTCAATAGCACACAAACCATAGCGATAGAACTTGGAACTACATTATTGTGCCAAGTTTCAAAGAGCTAGCACAAACCGTGTTTGATTTACAGTTCCAACTACGTGTATCGATATAGGAGAAAACAGAGTGAAACCTAAACATGAAAACGGTTACTGCAAAGGAACGGTTTAACCTAGAAGAACGAAATTTAGTGAGCCAAGTGGGATTCGTGTACCTATCACTACCTGCAAGTATCATCAAGATTGGGTGAAAAAATGTTTGCTGAGATTTCAGGAAACTCGTAGTTTTTGGAAGCTTGGTAACCCCTTTCAATGAAAGGGATTCTCGTCAGTCTCTGCTTGGGGCTACTTCAATAGCACACAAACCATACGGATAGAATTTCTAACTACATTATTGTGCCAAGTTTCAAAGAGCTAGCACAAACCGTGTTTGATTTAGAGTTCCAACTACATGTATCCATATAGGAGAAAACAGAGTGAAACCTAAACATGAAAACGGTTTACTGCAAAGGAACGGTTTAACCAAGAAGAACGAAATTTGGTGAGCCAAGTGGGATTGGTGTACTGATCATTAAATGGAAGTATCATCAAGATTGGGTGAAAAAATGTTTGCTGAGATTTCAGGAAACTCGTAGTTTTTTGGAAGCTTGGCAACCCCTTTCAGTGAAAGGGATTCTCCTCAGTCTCTGCTTGGGGCTACTTCAATAGCACACAAACCATAGTGATAGAACTTGGAACTACATTATTGTGCCAAGTTTCAAAGAGCTAGCACAAACCGTGTTTGATTTAGAGTTCCAACTACATGTATCCATATAGGAGAAAACAGAGTGAAACCTAAACATGAAAACGGTTACTGCAAAGGAACGGTTTAACCTAGAAGAACGAAATTTGGTGAGCCAAGTGGGATTGGTGTACTGATCATTAAACCTAAGTATCATCAAGACTGGGTGAAAAAATGTTTGCTGAGATTTCAGGAAACTCGTAGTTTTTGCAAGCTTGGCAACCCCTTTCAATGAAAGGGATTCTCGTCAGTCTCTGCTTGGGGCTACTTCAATAGCACACAAACCATAGGGATAGAATTTCTAACTACATTATTGTGCCAAGTTTCAAAGAGCTAGCACAAACCGTGTTTGATTTAGAGTTCCAACTACATGTATCCATATAGGAGAAAACAGAGTGAAACCTAAACATGAAAACGGTTACTGCAAAGGAACGGTTTAACCAAGAAGAACGAAATTTGGTGAGCCAAGTGGGATTGGTGTACTGATCATTAAATGGAAGTATCATCAAGATTGGGTGAAAAAATGTTTGCTGAGATTTCAGGAAACTCGTAGTTTTTTGGAAGCTTGGCAACCCCTTTCAGTGAAAGGGATTCTCCTCAGTCTCTGCTTGGGGCTACTTCAATAGCACACAAACCATAGTGATAGAACTTGGAACTACATTATTGTGCCAAGTTTCAAAGAGCTAGCACAAACCGTGTTTGATTTAGAGTTCCAACTACATGTATCCATATAGGAGAATACAGAGTGAAACCTAAACATGAAAACGGTTACTGCAAAGGAACGGTTAACCTAGAAGAACGAAATTTGGTGAGCCAAGTGGGATTGGTGTACTGATCATTAAACCTAAGTATCATCAAGACTGGGTGAAAAAATGTTTGCTGAGATTTCAGGAAACTCGTCGTTTTTTGCAAGCTTGGCAACCCATTTCAATGAAAGGGATTCTCGTCAGTCTCTGCTTGGGGCTACTTCAATAGCACACAAACCATAGCGATAGAACTTGGAACTACATTATTGTGCCAAGTTTCAAAGAGCTAGCACAAACCGTGTTTGATTTAGAGTTCCAACTACATGTATCCATATAGGAGAAAACAGAGTGAAACCTAAACATGAAAACGGTTACTGCAAAGGAACGGTTTAACCTAGAAGAACGAAATTTGGTGATCCAAGTGGGATTGGTGTACTGATCATTAAACCTAAGTATCATCAAGACTGGGTGAAAAAATGTTTGCTGAGATTTCAGGAAACTCGTAGTTTTTTGCAAGCTTGGCAACCCCTTTCAATGAAAGGGTTTCTCGTCAGTCTCTGCTTGGGGCTACTTCAATAGCACACAAACCATAGCGATAGAACTTGGAACTACATTATTGTGCCAAGTTTCAAAGAGCTAGCACAAACCGTGTTTGATTTAGAGTTCCAACTACGTGTATCGATATAGGAGAAAACAGAGTGAAACCTAAACATGAAAACGGTTACTGCAAAGGAACGGTTTAACCTAGAAGAACCAAATTTGGTGAGCCAAGTGGGATTGGTGTACTGATCATTAAATGGAAGTATCATCAAGATTGGGTCAAAAAATGTTTGCTGAGATTTCAGGAAACTCGTAGTTTTTGGAAGCTTGGCAACCCCTTTGAGTGAAAGGGATTCTCCTCAGTCTCTGCTTGGGGCTACTTCAATAGCACACAAACCATAGTGATAGAACTTGGAACTACATTATTGTGCCAAGTTTCAAAGAGCTAGCACAAACCGTGTTTGATTTAGAGTCCAACTACATGTATCCATATAGGAGAAAACAGAGTGAAACCTAAACATGAAAACGGTTACTGCAAAGGAACGGTTTAACCTAGAAGAACGAAATTTAGTGAGCCAAGTGGGATTCGTGTACCTATCACTACCTGCAAGTATCATCAAGATTGGGTGAAAAAATGTTTGCTGAGATTTCAGGAAACTCGTAGTTTTTTGGAAGCTTGGGAACCCCTTTCAATGAAAGGGATTCTCGTCAGTCTCTGCTTGGGGCTACTTCAATAGCACACAAACCATAGGGATAGAATTTCTAACTACATTATTGTGCCAAGTTTCAAAGAGCTAGCACAAACCGTGTTTGATTTAGAGTTCCAACTACATGTATCCATATAGGAGAAAACAGAGTGAAACCTAAACATGAAAACGGTTACTGCAAAGGAACGGTTTAACCAAGAAGAACGAAATTTGGTGAGCCAAGTGGGATTGGTGTACTGATCATTAAATGGAAGTATCATCAAGATTGGGTGAAAAAATGTTTGCTGAGATTTCAGGAAACTCGTAGTTTTTTGGAAGCTTGGCAACCCCTTTCAGTGAAAGGGATTCTCCTCAGTCTCTGCTTGGGGCTACTTCAATAGCACACAAACCATAGTGATAGAACTTGGAACTACATTATTGTGCCAAGTTTCAAAGAGCTAGCACAAACCGTGTTTGATTTAGAGTTCCAACTACATGTATCCATATAGGAGAAAACAGAGTGAAACCTAAACATGAAAACGGTTACTGCAAAGGAACGGTTTAACCTAGAAGAACGAAATTTGGTGAGCCAAGTGGGATTGGTGTACTGATCATTAAACCTAAGTATCATCAAGACTGGGTGAAAAAATGTTTGCTGAGATTTCAGGAATCTCGTAGTTTTTTGCAAGCTTGGCAACCCCTTTCAATGAAAGGGATTCTCGTCAGTCTCTGCTTGGGGCTACTTCAATAGCACACAAACCATAGCGATAGAACTTGGAACTACATTATTGTGCCAAGTTTCAAAGAGCTAGCACAAACCGTGTTTTATTTAGAGTTCCAACTACATGTATCCATATAGGGAGAAAACAGAGTGAAACCTAAACATGAAAACTGTTACTGCAAAGGAACGGTTTAACCTAGAAGAACGAAATTTGGTGAGCCAAGTGGGATGGGTGGACTGATCATTAAATGGAAGTATCATCAAGATTGGGTCAAAAAATGTTTGCTGAGATTTCAGAAAACTCGTAGATTTTTGGAAGCTTGGCAACCCCTTTCAATGAAAGGGATTCTCCTCAGTCTCTGCTTGGGGCTACTTCAGTAGCACACAAACCGTAGCGATAGAACTTGGAACTATATTATTGTGCCAAGTTTCAAAGAGCTAGCACAAACCGTGTTTGATTTAGAGTTCCAACTACATGTATCCATATAGGAGAAAACAGAGTGAAACCTAAACATGAAAACGGTTACTGCAAAGGAACGGTTTAACCAAGAAGAACGAAATTTGGTGATCCAAGTGGGATTGGTGTACTGATCATTAAATGGAAGTATCATCAAGATTGGGTGAAAAAATGTTTGCTGAGATTTCAGGAAACTCGTAATTTTTTGGAAGCTTGGCAACCCCTTTCAGTGAAAGGGATTCTCGTCAGTCTCTGCTTGGGGCTACTTCAATAGCACACAAACCATAGTGATAGAACTTGGAACTACATTATTGTGCCAAGTTTCAAAGAGCTAGCACAAACCGTGTTTGATTTAGAGTTCCAACTACGTGTATCGATATAGGAGAAAACAGAGTGAAACCTAAACATGAAAACGGTTACTGCAAAGGAACGGTTTAACCTAGAAGAACGAAATTTAGTGAGCCAAGTGGGATTCGTGTACCTATCACTACCTGCAAGTATCATCAAGATTGGGTGAAAAAATGTTTGCTGAGATTTCAGAAAACTCGCAGTTTTTTGGAAGCTTGGCAACCCCTTTCAATGAAAGGGATTCTCGTCAGTCTCTGCTTGGGGCTACTTCAATAGCACACAAACCATAGGGATAGAATTTCTAACTATATTATTGTGCCAAGTTTCAAAGAGCTAGCACAAACCGTGTTTGATTTAGAGTTCCAACTACATGTATCCATATAGGAGAAAACAGAGTGAAACCTAAACATGAAAACTGTTACTGCAAAGGAACGGTTTAACCTAGAAGAACGAAATTTGGTGAGCCAAGTGGGATGGGTGGACTGATCATTAAATGTAAGTATCATCAAGATTGGGTCAAAAAATGTTTGCTGAGATTTCAGAAAACTCGTAGTTTTTTGGAAGCTTGGCAACCCCTTTCAATGAAAGGGATTCTCGTCAGTCTCTGCTTGGGGCTACTTCAGTAGCACACAAACCGTAGCGATAGAACTTGGAACTATATTATTGTGCCAAGTTTCAAAGAGCTAGCACAAACCGTGATTGATTTAGAGTTCCAACTACATGTATCCATATAGGAGAAAACAGAGTGAAACCTAAACATGAAAACAGTTACTGCAAAGGAACGGTTTAACCAAGAAGAACGAAATTTGGTGAGCCAAGTGGGATTGGTGTACTGATCATTAAATGGAAGTATCATCAAGATTGGGTGAAAAAATGTTTGCTGAGATTTCAGGAAACTCGTAGTTTTTGGAAGCTTGGCAACACCTTTCAGTGAAAGGGATTCTCGTCAGTCTCTGCTTGGGGCTACTTCAATAGCACACAAACCATAGTGATAGAACTTGGAACTACATTATTGTGCCAAGTTTCAAAGAGCTAGCACAAACCGTGTTTGATTTAGAGTTCCAACTACATGTATCCATATAGGAGAAAACAGAGTGAAACCTAAACATGAAAACGGTTACTGCAAAGGAACGGTTTAACCTAGAAGAACGAAATTTGGTGATCCAAGTGGGATTGGTGTACTGATCATTAAACCTAAGTATCATCAAGACTGGGTGAAAAAATGTTTGCTGAGATTTCAGGAAACTCGTAGTTTTTTGCAAGCTTGGCAACCCCTTTCAATGAAAGGGATTCTCGTCAGTCTCTGCTTGGGGCTACTTCAATAGCACACAAACCATAGCGATAGAACTTGGAACTACATTATTGTGCCAAGTTTCAAAGAGCTAGCACAAACCGTGTTTGATTTAGAGTTCCAACTACGTGTATCGATATAGGAGAAAACAGAGTGAAACCTAAACATGAAAACGGTTACTGCAAAGGAACGGTTTAACCTAGATGAACGAAATTTAGTGAGCCAAGTGGGATTCGTGTACCTATCACTACCTGCAAGTATCATCAAGATTGGGTGAAAAAATGTTTGCTGAGATTTCAGGAAACTCGTAGTTTTTTGGAAGCTTGGTAACCCTTTCAATGAAAGGGATTCTCGTCAGTCTCTGCTTGGGGCTACTTCAATAGCACACAAACCATAGGGATAGAATTTCTAACTACATTATTGTGCCAAGTTTCAAAGAGCTAGCACAAACCGTGTTTGATTTAGAGTTCCAACTACATGTATCCATATAGGAGAAAACAGAGTGAAACCTAAACATGAAAACGGTTACTGCAAAGGAACGGTTTAACCAAGAAGAACGAAATTTGGTGAGCCAAGTGGGATTGGTGTACTGATCATTAAATGGAAGTATCATCAAGATTGGGTCAAAAAATGTTTGCTGAGATTTCAGGAAACTCGTAGTTTTTTGGAAGCTTGGCAACGCCTTTCAGTGAAAGGGATTCTCCTCAGTCTCTGCTTGGGGCTACTTCAATAGCACACAAACCACAGTGATAGAACTTGGAACTACATTATTGTGCCAAGTTTCAAAGAGCTAGCACAAACCGTGTTTGATTTAGAGTTCCAACTACATGTATCCATATAGGAGAAAACAGAGTGAAACCTAAACATGAAAACGGTTACTGCAAAGGAACGGTTTAACCTAGAAGAACGAAATTTGGTGAGCCAAGTGGGATTGGTGTACTGATCATTAAACCTAAGTATCATCAAGACTGGGTGAAAAAAGGTTTGCTGAGATTTCAGGAATCTCGTAGTTTTTTGCAAGCTTGGCAACCCCTTTCAATGAAAGGGATTCTCGTCAGTCTCTGCTTGGGGCTACTTCAATAGCACACAAACCATAGCGATAGAACTTGGAACTACATTATTGTGCCAAGTTTCAAAGAGCTAGCACAAACCGTGTTTTATTTAGAGTTCCAACTACATGTATCCATATAGGAGAAAACAGAGTGAAACCTAAACATGAAAACTGTTACTGCAAAGGAACGGTTTAACCTAGAAGAACGAAATTTGGTGAGCCAAGTGGGATGGGTGGACTGATCATTAAATGGAAGTATCATCAAGATTGGGTCAAAAAATGTTTGCTGAGATTTCAGAAAACTCGTAGATTTTTGGAAGCTTGGCAACCCCTTTCAATGAAAGGGATTCTCCTCAGTCTCTGCTTGGGGCTACTTCAGTAGCACACAAACCGTAGCGATAGAACTTGGAACTATATTATTGTGCCAAGTTTCAAAGAGCTAGCACAAACCGTGTTTGATTTAGAGTTCCAACTACATGTATCCATATAGGAGAAAACAGAGTGAAACCTAAACATGAAAACGGTTACTGCAAAGGAACGGTTTAACCAAGAAGAACGAAATTTGGTGATCCAAGTGGGATTGGTGTACTGATCATTAAATGGAAGTATCATCAAGATTGGGTGAAAAAATGTTTGCTGAGATTTCAGGAAACTCGTAGTTTTTTGGAAGCTTGGCAACCCCTTTCAGTGAAAGGGATTCTCGTCAGTCTCTGCCTGGGGCTACTTCAATAGCACACAAACCATAGTGATAGAACTTGGAACTACATTATTGTGCCAAGTTTCAAAGAGCTAGCACAAACCGTGTTTGATTTAGAGTTCCAACTACGTGTATCGATATAGGAGAAAACAGAGTGAAACCTAAACATGAAAACGGTTACTGCAAAGGAACGGTTTAACCTAGAAGAACGAAATTTAGTGAGCCAAGTGGGATTCGTGTACCTATCACTACCTGCAAGTATCATCAAGATTGGGTGAAAAAATGTTTGCTGAGATTTCAGAAAACTCGCAGTTTTTTGGAAGCTTGGCAACCCTTTCAATGAAAGGGATTCTCGTCAGTCTCTGCTTGGGGCTACTTCAATAGCACACAAACCATAGGGATAGAATTTCTAACTATATTATTGTGCCAAGTTTCAAAGAGCTAGCACAAACCGTGTTTGATTTAGAGTTCCAACTACATGTATCCATATAGGAGAAAACAGAGTGAAACCTAAACATGAAAACGGTTACTGCAAAGGAACGGTTAACCTAGAAGAACGAAATTTGGAGAGCCAAGTGGGATTGGTGTACTGATCATTAAATGGAAGTATCATCAAGATTGGGTGAAAAAATGTTTGCTGAGATTTCAGGAAACTCGTAGTTTTTTGGAAGCTTGGCAACCCCTTTCAATGAAAGGGATTCTCGTCAGTCTCTGCTTGGGGCTACTTCAATAGCACACAAACCATAGCGATAGAACTTGGAACTACATTATTGTGCCAAGTTTCAAAGAGCTAGCACAAACCGTGTTTGATTTAGAGTTCCAACTACATGTATCCATATAGGAGAAAACAGAGTGAAACCTAAACATGAAAACGGTTACTGAAAAGTAACGGTTTTACCTAGAAGAACGAAATTTGGTGAGCCAAGTGGGATTGGTGTACTGATCATTAAATGGAAGTATCATCAAGATTGGGTGAAAAAATGTTTGCTGATATTTCAGGAAACTCGCAGTTTTTTGTAAGCTTGGCAACCCCTTTCAGTGAAAGGGATTCTCGTCAGTCTCTGCTTGGGGCTACTTCAATAGCACACAAACCATAGCGATAGAACTTGGAACTACATTATTGTGCCAAGTTTCAAAGAGCTAGCACAAACCGTGTTTGATTTAGAGTTCCAACTACATATATCCATATAGGAGAAAACAGAGTGAAACCTAAACATGAAAACGGTTACTGCAAAGGAACGGTTTAACCTAGAAGAACGAAATTTGGTGAGCCAAGTGAGATTCCTGTAGTGATAACTACCTGGAAGTATCATCAAGATTGTGTGAAAAAATGTTTCCTGAGATTTCAGGAATCTCGTAGTTTTTTGCAAGCTTGGCAACCCCTTTCAATGAAAGGGATTCTCGTCAGTCTCTGCTTGGGGCTACTTCAATAGCACACAAACCATAGTGATAGAACTTGGAACTACATTATTGTGCCAAGTTTCAAAGAGCTAGCACAAACCGTTTTTGATTTAGAGTTCCAACTACATGTATCCATATAGGAGAAAACAGAGTGAAACCTAAACACGAAAACGGTTACTGCAAAGGAACGGTTTAACCTAGAAGAACGAAATTTTGTGAGCCAAGTGGGATTGGTGTACTGATCATTAAATGGAAGTATCATCAAGACTGGGTGAAAAAATGTTTGCTGAGATTTCAGGAAACTCGTAGTTTTTTGCAAGCTTGGCAACCCCTTTCAATGAAAGGGATTCTCGTCAGTCTCTGCTTGGGGCTACTTCAATAGCACACAAACCATAGCGATAGAACTTGGAACTATATTATTGTGCCAAGTTTCAAAGAGCTAGCACAAACCGTGTTTGATTTAGAGTTCCAACTACATGTATCCATATAGGAGAAAACAGAGTGAAACCTAAACATGAAAACGGTTACTGCAAAGGAACGGTTTAACCTAGAAGAACGAAATTTAGTGAGCCAAGTGGGATTCGTGTACTGATCACTACCTGCAAGTATCATCAAGATTGGGTGAAAAAATGTTTGCTGAGATTTCAGAAAACTCGCAGTTTTTTGGAATCTTGGCAACCCATTTCAATGAAAGGGATTCTCCTCAGTCTCTGCTTGGGGCTACTTCAATAGCACACAAACCATAGCGATAGAACTTGGAACTACATTATTGTGCCAAGTTTCAAAGAGCTAGCACAAACCGTGTTTGATTTAGAGTTCCAACTACATGTATCCAGATAGGAGAAAACAGAGTGAAACCTAAACATGAAAACGGTTACTGCAAAGGAACGGTTTAACCTAGAAGAACGAAATTTTGGTGAGCCAAGTGGGATTGGTGTACTGATCATTAAATCGAAGTATCATCAAGATTGGGTGAAAAAATGTTTGCTGAGATTTCAGGAAACTCGTAGTTTTTTGGAAGCTTGGTAACCCCTTTCAATGAAAGGGATTCTCGTCAGTCTCTGCTTGGGGCTACTTCAATAGCACACAAACCATAGGGATAGAATTTCTAACTACATTATTGTGCCAAGTTTCAAAGAGCTAGCACAAACCGTGTTTGATTTAGAGTTCCAACTACATGTATCCATATAGGAGAAAACAGAGTGAAACCTAAACATGAAAATGGTTACTGCAAAGGAACGGTTTAACCTAGAAGAACGAATTTGGTGAGCCAAGTGGGATTGGTGTACTGATCATTAATTCGAAGTATCATCAAGATTGGGTGAAAAAATGTTTGCTGAGATTTCAGGAAACTCGTAGTTTTTTGGAAGCTTGGCAACCCCTTTCAATGAAAGGGATTCTCGTCAGTCTCTGCTTGGGGCTACTTCAATAGCACACAAACCATACCGATAGAACTTGGAACTACATTATTGTGCCAAGTTTCAAAGATCTAGCACAAACCGTGTTTGATTTAGAGTTCCAACTACATGTATCCACATAGGAGAAAACAGAGTGAAACCTAAACATGAAAACGGTTACTGCAAAGGAACGGTTTAACCAAGAAGAACGAAATTTGGTGAGCCAAGTGGGATTGGTGTACTGATCATTAAATGGAAGTATCATCAAGATTGGGTGAAAAAATGTTTGCTGAGATTTCAGGAAACTCGTAGTTTTTTGGAAGCTTGGCAACCCCTTTCAGTGAAAGGGATTCTCGTCAGTCTCTGCATGGGGCTACTTCAATAGCACACAAACCATAGTGATAGAACTTGGAACTACATTATTGTGCCAAGTTTCAAAGAGCTAGCACAAACCGTGTTTGATTTAGAGTTCCAACTACATGTATCCATATAGGAGAAAACAGAGTGAAACCTAAACATGAAAACGGTTACTGCAAAGGAACGGTTTAACCTAGAAGAAGGAAATTTGGTGAGCCAAGTGGGATTTGTGTACTGATCATTAAACCTAAGTATCATCAAGACTGGGTAAAAAAATGTTTGCTGATATTTCAGGAAACTCGTAGTTTTTGCAAGAATGGCAACCCCTTTCAATGAAAGGGATTCTCGTCAGTCTCTGCTTGGGGCTACTTCAATAGCACACAAACCATAGCGATAGAACTTGGAACTACATTATTGTGCCAAGTTTCAAAGAGCTAGCACAAACCATGTTTGATTTAGAGTTCCAACTACATGTATCCATATAGGAGAAAACAGAGTGAAACCTAAACATGAAAACGGTTACTGCAAAGGAACGGTTTAACCTAGAAGAACGAAATTTGGTGAGCCAAGTGGGATTGGTGTACTGATCATTAAACCTAAGTATCATCAAACTGGGTGAAAAAATGTTTGCTGAGATTTCAGGAAACTCGTAGTTTTTTGGAAGCTTGGCAACCCCTTTCAATGAAAGGGATTCTCGTCAGTCTCTGCTTGGGGCTACTTCAATAGCACACAAACCATAGCGATAGAACTTGGAACTACATTATTGTGCCAAGTTTCAAAGAGCTAGCACAAACCGTGTTTGATTTAGAGTTCCAACTACATGTATCCAAATAGGAGAAAACAGAGTGAAACCTAAACATGAAAACGGTTACTGCAAAGGAACGGTTTAACCTAGAAGAACGAAATTT
>NW_027553506.1:0-37481 GCF_045843805.1 Urocitellus parryii
AAGTAACCGGTTTTCATGTTTAGGTTTCACTCTGTTTTCTCCTATATGGATACATGTATTTGGAACTCTAAATCAAACACGGTTTGTGCTAGCTCTTTGAAACTTGGCACAATAATGTAGTTCCAAGTTCTATCGCTATGGTTTGTGTCCTATTGAAGTAGCCCCAAGCAGAGACTGACGAGAATCACATTCATTGGAAGGGGTTGCCAAGCTTCCAAAAAACTACGAGTTTCCTGAAATCTCAGCAAACATTTTTTCAACAAATCTTGATGGTACTGGCAGGTAATGATCAGTACACCAATCCCACTTGGCTCACCAAATTTCGTTCTTCTAGGTTAAACCGTTCCTTTGCAGTAACCGTTTTCATGTTTAGGTTTCACTCTGTTTTCTCCTATATGGATACATGTAGTTGGAACTCTAAATCAAACACGGTTTGTGCTAGCTCTTTGAAACTTGGCACAATAATGTAGTTCCAAGTTCTATCGCTATGGTTTGTGTCCTATGGAAGTAGCCCCAAGTAGAGACTGACGAGAATCACATTCATTGGAAGGGGTTGCCAAGCTTCCAAAAATCTACGAGTTTCCTGAAATCTCAGCAAACATTTTTTCACCCAATCTTGATGGTACTGGTCGGTAATGATCAGTACACCAATCCCACTTGGCTCACCAAATTTCGTTCTTCTGGGTTAAACCGTTCCTTTGCAGTAACCGTTTTCATGTTTAGGTTTCACTCTGTTTTCTCCTATATGGATACATGTAGTTGGAACTCTAAATCAAACACGGTTTGTGCTAGCTCTTTGAAACTTGGCACAATAATGTAGTTCCAAGTTCTATCGCTATGGTTTGTGTCCTATTGAAGTAGCCCCAAGCAGAGACTGACGAGAATCACATTCATTGGAAGGGGTTGCCAAGCTTCCAAAAAACTACGAGTTTCCTGAAATCTCAGCAAACATTTTTTCACCCAATCTTGATGATACTTGCAGGTAATGATCAGTACACCAATCCAATTAGGCTCACCAAATTTCGTTCTTCTAGGTTAAACCGTTCCTTTGCAGTAACCGTTTTCATGTTTACGTTTCACTCTGTTTTCTCCTATATGGATACATGTAGTTGGAACTCTAAATCAAACACGGTTTGTGCTAGCTCTTTGAAACTTGGCACAATGATGTAGTTCCAAGTTCTATCGCTATGGTTTGTGTCCTATGGAAGTAGCCCCTAGCAGAGACTGACGAGAATCACATTCATTGGAAGGGGTTGCCAAGCTTCCAAAAAACTACGAGTTTCCTGAAATCTCAGCAAACATTTTTTTACCCAATCTTGATGATACTTGCAGGTAATGATCAGTACACCAATCCCATTAGGCTCACCAAATTTCGTTCTTCTAGGTTAAACCGTTCCTTTGTCGTAACCGTTTTCATGTTTAGGTTTCACTCTGTTTTCTCCTATATGGTACATGTAGTTGGAACTCTAAATCAAACACGGTTTGTGCTAGCTCTTTGAAACTTGGCACAATAATGTAGTTCCAAGTTCTATCGCTATGGTTTGTGTCCTATGGAAGTAGCCCCAAGCAGAGACTGACGAGAATCACATTCATTGGAAGGGGTTGCCAAGCTTCCAAAAAACTACGAGTTTCCTGAAATCTCAGCATACATTTTTTCACCGAATTTTGATGGTACTGGCTAGGTAATGATCAGTACACCAATCCCACTTGGCTCACCAAATTTCGTTCTTCTAGGTTAAACCGTTCCTTTGCAGTAACCGTTTTCATGTTTAGGTTTCACTCTGTTTTCTCCTATATGGATACATGTAGTTGGAACTCTAAATCAAACACGGTTTGTGCTAGCTCTTTGAAACATGGCACAATAATGTAGTTCCAAGTTCTATCGCTATGGTTTGTATCCTATGGAAGTAGCCCCAAGCAGAGACTGACGAGAATCACATTCATTGGAAGGGGTTGCCAAGCTTCCAAAAAACTACGAGTTTCCTGAAATCTCAGCAAAATTTTTTCAACAAATCTTGATGGTACTGGCAGGTAATGATCAGTACACCAATCCCACTTGGCTCACCAAATTTCGTTCTTCTAGGTTAAACCGTTCCTTTGCAGTAACCGTTTTCATGTTTAGGTTTCACTCTGTTTTCTCCTATATGGATACATGTAGTTGGAACTCTAAATCAAACACGGTTTGTGCTAGCTCTTTGAAACTTGGCACAATAATGTAGTTCCAAGTTCTATCGCTATGGTTTGTGTCCTATGGAAGTAGCCCCAAGCAGAGACTGACGAGAATCACATTCATTGGAAGGGGTTGCCAAGCTTCCAAAAAACTACGAGTTTCCTGAAATCTCAGCAAACATTTTTTCACCCAATCTTGATTATACTTGCAGGTAATGATCAGTACACCAATCCAATTAGGCTCACCAAATTTCGTTCTTCTAGGTTAAACCGTTCCTTTGCAGTAACCGTTTTCATGTTTAGGTTTCACTCTGTTTTCTCCTATATGGATACATGTAGTTGGAACTCTAAATCAAACACGGTTTGTGCTAGCTCTTTGAAACTTGGCACAATGATGTAGTTCCAAGTTCTATCGCTATGGTTTGTGTCCTATGGAAGTAGCCCCTAGCAGAGACTGACGAGAATCACATTCATTGGAAGGGGTTGCCAAGCTTCCAAAAAACTACGAGTTTCCTGAAATCTCAGCAAACATTTTTTTACCCAATCTTGATGATACTTGCAGGTAATGATCAGTACACCAATCCCATTAGGCTCACCAAATTTCGTTCTTCTAGGTTAAACCGTTCCTTTGTAGTAACCGTTTTCATGTTTAGGTTTCACTCTGTTTTCTCCTATATGGATACATGTAGTTGGAACTCTAAATCAAACACGGTTTGTGCTAGCTCTTTGAAACTTGGCACAATAATGTAGTTCCAAGTTCTATCGCTATGGTTTGTGTCCTATTGAAGTAGCCCCAAGCAGAGACTGACGAGAATCACATTCATTGGAAGGGGTTGCCAAGCTTCCAAAAAACTACGAGTTTCCTGAAATCTCAGCATACATTTTTTCACCGAATTTTGATGGTACTGGCAGGTAATGATCAGTACACCAATCCCACTTGGCTCACCAAATTTCGTTCTTCTAGGTTAAACCGTTCCTTTGCAGTAACCGTTTTCATGTTTAGGTTTCACTCTGTTTTCTCCTATATGGATACATGTATTTGGAACTCTAAATCAAACACGGTTTGTGCTAGCTCTTTGAAACTTGGCACAATAATGTAGTTCCAAGTTCTATCGCTATGGTTTGTATCCTATGGAAGTAGCCCCAAGCAGAGACTGACGAGAATCACATTAATTGGAAGGGGTTGCCAAGCTTCCAAAAAACTACGAGTTTCCCTGAAATCTCAGCAAACATTTTTTCAACAAATCTTGATGGTACTGGCAGGTAATGATCAGTACACCAATCCCACTTGGCTCACCAAATTTCGTTCTTCTAGGTTAAACCGTTCCTTTGCAGTAACCGTTTTCATGTTTAGGTTTCACTCTGTTTTCTCCTATATGGATACATGTAGTTGGAACTCTAAATCAAACACGGTTTGTGCTAGCTCTTTGAAACTTGGCACAATATTGTAGTTCCAAGTTCTATCGCTATGGTTTGTGTCCTATGGAAGTAGCCCCAAGCAGAGACTGACGAGAATCACATTCATTGGAAGGGGTTGCCAAGCTTCCAAAAATCTACGAGTTTCCTGAAATCTCAGCAAACATTTTTTCACCCAATCTTGATGATACTTGCAGGTAATGATCAGTACACCAATCCAATTAGGCTCACCAAATTTCGTTCTTCTAGGTTAAACCGTTCCTTTGCAGTAACCGTTTTCATGTTTAGGTTTCACTCTGTTTCTCCTATATGGATACATGTAGTTGGAACTCTAAATCAAACACGGTTTGTGCTAGCTCTTTGAAACTTGGCACAATAATGTAGTTCCAAGTTCTATCGCTATGGTTTGTGTCCTATTGAAGTAGCCCCAAGCAGAGACTGACGAGAATCACATTCATTGGAAGGGGTTGCCAAGCTTCCAAAAAACTACGAGTTTCCTGAAATCTCAGCAAACAATTTTTCACCCAATCTTGATGATACTTGCAGGTAATGATCAGTACACCAATCCAATTAGGCTCACCAAATTTCGTTCTTCTAGGTTAAACCGTTCCTTTGCAGTAACCGTTTTCATGTTTAGGTTACACTCTGTTTTCTCCTATATGGATACATGTAGTTGGAACTCTAAATCAAACACGGTTTGTGCTAGCTCTTTGAAACATGGCACAATGATGTAGTTCCAAGTTCTATCGCTATGGTTTGTGTCCTATGGAAGTAGCCCCTAGCAGAGACTGACGAGAATCACATTCATTGGAAGGGGTTGCCAAGCTTCCAAAAATCTACGAGTTTCCTGAAATCTCAGCAAACATTTTTTCACCCAATCTTGATGATACTTGCAGGTAATGATCAGTACACCAATCCAATTAGGCTCACCAAATTTCGTTCTTCTAGGTTAAACCGTTCCTTTGCAGTAACCGTTTTCATGTTTAGGTTTCACTCTGTTTTCTCCTGTATGGATACATGTAGTTGGAACTCTAAATCAAACACGGTTTGTGCTAGCTCTTTGAAACTTGGCACAATGATGTAGTTCCAAGTTCTATCGCTATGGTTTGTGTCCTATGGAAGTAGCCCCTAGCAGAGACTGACGAGAATCACATTCATTGGAAGGGGTTGCCAAGCTTCCAAAAAACTACGAGTTTCCTGAAATCTCAGCAAACATTTTTTTACCCAATCTTGATGATACTTGCAGGTAATGATCAGTACACCAATCCCATTAGGCTCACCAAATTTCGTTCTTCTAGGTTAAACCGTTCCTTTGCAGTAACCGTTTTCATGTTTAGGTTTCACTCTGTTTTCTCCTGTATGGATACATGTAGTTGGAACTCTAAATCAAACACGGTTTGTGCTAGCTCTTTGAAACTTGGCACAATAATGTAGTTCCAAGTTCTATCGCTATGGTTTGTGTCCTATTGAAGTAGCCCCAAGCAGAGACTGACGAGAATCACATTCATTGAAAGGGGTTGCCAAGCTTCCAAAAAACTACGAGTTTCCTGAAATCTCAGCATACATTTTTTCACTGAATCTTGATGGTACTGGCAGGTAAAGATCAGTACACCAATCCCACTTGGCTCACCAAATTTCGTTCTTCTAGGTTAAACCGTTCCTTTGCAGTAACCGTTTTCATGTTTACGTTTCACTCTGTTTTCTCCTATATGGATACATGTAGTTGGAACTCTAAATCAAACACGGTTTGTGCTAGCTCTTTGAAACTTGGCACAATAATGTAGTTCCAAGTTCTATCGCTATGGTTTGTATCCTATGGAAGTAGCCCCAAGCAGAGACTGACGAGAATCACATTCATTGGAAGGGGTTGCCAAGCTTCCAAAAAACTACGAGTTTCCTGAAATCTCAGCAAAAATTTTTTCAACAAATCTTGATGGTACTGGCAGGTAATGATCAGTACACCAATCCCACTTGGCTCACCAAATTTCGTTCTTCTGGGTTAAACCGTTCCTTTGCAGTAACCGTTTTCATGTTTAGGTTTCACTCTGTTTTCTCCTATATGGATACATGTAGTTTGAACTCTAAATCAAACACGGTTTGTGCTAGCTCTTTGAAACTTGGCACAATAATGTAGTTCCAAGTTCTATCGCTATGGTTTGTGTCCTATTGAAGTAGCCCCAAGCAGAGACTGACGAGAATCACATTCATTGGAAGGGGTTGCCAAGCTTCCAAAAAACTACGAGTTTCCTGAAATCTCAGCAAACATTTTTTCACCCAATCTTGATTATACTTGCAGGTAATGATCAGTACACCAATCCAATTAGGCTCACCAAATTTCGTTCTTCTAGGTTAAACCGTTCCTTTGCAGTAACCGTTTTCATGTTTAGGTTTCACTCTGTTTTCTCCTATATGGATACATGTAGTTGGAACTCTAAATCAAACACGGTTTGTGCTAGCTCTTTGAAACTTGGCACAATGATGTAGTTCCAAGTTCTATCGCTATGGTTTGTGTCCTATTGAAGTAGCCCCTAGCAGAGACTGACGAGAATCACATTCATTGGAAGGGGTTGCCAAGCATCCAAAAAACTACGAGTTTCCTGAAATCTCAGCAAACATTTTTTTACCCAATCTTGATGATACTTGCAGGTTATGATCAGTACACCAATCCCATTAGGCTCACCAAATTTCGTTCTTCTAGGTTAAACCGTTCCTTTGCAGTAACCGTTTTCATGTTTAGGTTTCACTCTGTTTTCTCCTATATGGATACATGTAGTTGGAACTCTAAATCAAACACGGTTTGTGCTAGCTCTTTGAAACTTGGCACAATAATGTAGTTCCAAGTTCTATCGCTATGGTTTGTGTCCTATTGAAGTAGCCCCAAGCAGAGACTGACGAGAATCACATTCATTGGAAGGGGTTGCCAAGCTTCCAAAAAACTACGAGTTTCCTGAAATCTCAGCATACATTTTTTCACCGAATTTTGATGGTACTGGCAGGTAATGATCAGTACACCAATCCCACTTGGCTCACCAAATTTCGTTCTTCTAGGTTAAACCGTTCCTTTGCAGTAACCGTTTTCATGTTTAGGTTTCACTCTGTTTTCTCCTATATGGATACATGTATTTGGAACTCTAAATCAAACACGGTTTGTGCTAGCTCTTTGAAACTTGGCACAATAATGTAGTTCCAAGTTCTATCGCTATGGTTTGTATCCTATGGAAGTAGCCCCAAGCAGAGACTGACGAGAATCACATTCATTGGAAGGGGTTGCCAAGCTTCCAAAAAACTACGAGTTTCCTGAAATCTCAGCAAACATTTTTTCAACAAATCTTGATGGTACTGGCAGGTAATGATCAGTACACCAATCCCACTTGGCTCACCAAATTTCGTTCTTCTAGGTTAAACCGTTCCTTTGCAGTAACCGTTTTCATGTTTAGGTTTCACTCTGTTTTCTCCTATATGGATACATGTAGTTGGAACTCTAAATCAAACACGGTTTGTGCTAGCTCTTTGAAACTTGGCACAATAATGTAGTTCCAAGTTCTATCGCTATGGTTTGTGTCCTATTGAAGTAGCCCCAAGCAGAGACTGACGAGAATCACATTCATTGGAAGGGGTTGCCAAGCTTCCAAAAAACTACGAGTTTCCTGAAATCTCAGCAAACAATTTTTCACCCAATCTTGATGATACTTGCAGGTAATGATCAGTACACCAATCCAATTAGGCTCACCAAATTTCGTTCTTCTAGGTTAAACCGTTCCTTTGCAGTAACCGTTTTCATGTTTAGGTTACACTCTGTTTTCTCCTATATGGATACATGTAGTTGGAACTCTAAATCAAACACGGTTTGTGCTAGCTCTTTGAAACATGGCACAATGATGTAGTTCCAAGTTCTATCGCTATGGTTTGTGTCCTATGGAAGTAGCCCCTAGCAGAGACTGACGAGAATCACATTCATTGGAAGGGGTTGCCAAGCTTCCAAAAATCTACGAGTTTCCTGAAATCTCAGCAAACATTTTTTCACCCAATCTTGATGATACTTGCAGGTAATGATCAGTACACCAATCCAATTAGGCTCACCAAATTTCGTTCTTCTAGGTTAAACCGTTCCTTTGCAGTAACCGTTTTCATGTTTAGGTTTCACTCTGTTTTCTCCTGTATGGATACATGTAGTTGGAACTCTAAATCAAACACGGTTTGTGCTAGCTCTTTGAAACTTGGCACAATGATGTAGTTCCAAGTTCTATCGCTATGGTTTGTGTCCTATGGAAGTAGCCCCAAGCAGAGACCGATGAGAATCACATTCATTGGAAGGGGTTGCCAAGCTTCCAAAAAACTACGAGTTTCCTGAAATCTCAGCAAACATTTTTTCACCCAATCTTGATGATACTTGCAGGTAATGATCAGTACACCAATCCCATTAGGCTCACCAAATTTCGTTCTTCTAGGTTAAACCGTTCCTTTGCAGTAACCGTTTTCATGTTTAGGTTTCACTCTGTTTTCTCCTATATGGATACATGTAGTTGGAACTCTAAATCAAACACGGTTTGTGCTAGCTCTTTGAAACTTGGCACAATAATGTAGTTGCAAGTTCTATCGCTATGGTTTGTGTCCTATTGAAGTAGCCCCAAGCAGAGACTGACGAGAATCACATTCATTGGAAGGGGTTGCCAATCTTCCAAAAAACTACGAGTTTCCTGAAATCTCAGCAAACATTTTTTCACCCAATCTTGATGATACTAGCAGGTAATGATCAGTACACCAGTCCCACTTGGCTGACCAAATTTCGTTCTTCTAGGTTAAACCGTTCCTTTGCAGTAACCGTTTTCATGTTTAGGTTTCACTCTGTTTTCTCCTATATGGATACATGTAGTTGGAACTCTAAATCAAACACGGTTTGTGCTAGCTCTTTAAAACTTGGCACAATAATGTAGTTCCAAGTTCTATTCCTATGGTTTTTGTCCTATGGAAGTAGCCCCAAGCAGAGACTGACGAGAATTACATTCATTCAAAGGGGTTGCCAAGCTTCCAAAAAACTACGAATTTCCTCAAATATCAGCAAACAGTTTTTCACCCAATCTTGATGGTACTGGCAGGTAATGATAAGTACACCAATCCCACTTGGCTCACCAAATTTCGTTCTTCTAGGTTAAACCGTTCCTTTGCAGTAACCGTTTCATGTTTAGGTTTCACTCTGTTTTCTCCTATATGGATACATGTAGTTGGAACTCTAAATCAAACACGGTTTGTGCTAGCTCTTTGAAACTTGGCACAATAATGTAGTTCCAAGTTCTATCGCTATGGTTTGTATCCTATGGAAGTAGCCCCAAGCAGAGACTGACGAGAATCACATTCATTGGAAGGGGTTGCCAAGCTTCCAAAAAACTACGAGTTTCCTGAAATCTCAGCAAAAATTTTTTCAACAAATCTTGATGGTACTTGCAGGTAATGATCAGTACACCAATCCAATTAGGCTCACCAAATTTCGTTCTTCTAGGTTAAACCGTTCCTTTGCAGTAACCGTTTTCATGTTTAGGTTTCACTCTGTTTTCTCATATATGGATACATGTAGTTGGAACTCTAAATCAAACACGGTTTGTGCTAGCTCTTTGAAACTTGGCACAATGATGTAGTTCCAAGTTCTATCGCTATGGTTTGTGTCCTATGGAAGTAGCCCCTAGCAGAGACTGACGAGAATCACATTCATTGGAAGGGGTTGCCAAGCTTCCAAAAAACTACGAGTTTCCTGAAATCTCAGCAAACATTTTTTTACCCAATCTTGATGATACTTGCAGGTAATGATCAGTACACCAATCCCATTAGGCTCACCAAATTTCGTTCTTCTAGGTTAAACCGTTCCTTTGCAGTAACCGTTTTCATGTTTAGGTTTCACTCTGTTTTCTCCTATATGGTACATGTAGTTGGAACTCTAAATCAAACACGGTTTTTGCTAGCTCTTTGAAACTTGGCACAATAATGTAGTTCCAAGTTCTATCGCTATGGTTTGTGTCCTATTGAAGTAGCCCCAAGCAGAGACTGACGAGAATCACATTCATTGGAAGGGGTTGCCAAGCTTCCAAAAAACTACGAGTTTCCTGAAATCTCAGCATACATTTTTTCACCGAATTTTGATGGTACTGGCAGGTAATGATCAGTACACCAATCCCACTTGGCTCACCAAATTTCGTTCTTCTAGGTTAAACCGTTCCTTTGCAGTAACCGTTTTCATGTTTAGGTTTCACTCTGTTTTCTCCTATATGGATACATGTATTTGGAACTCTAAATCAAACACGGTTTGTGCTAGCTCTTTGAAACTTGGCACAATAATGTAGTTCCAAGTTCTATCGCTATGGTTTGTATCCTATGGAAGTAGCCCCAAGCAGAGACTGACGAGAATCACATTCATTGGAAGGGGTTGCCAAGCTTCCAAAAAACTACGAGTTTCCTGAAATCTCAGCAAACATTTTTTCAACAAATCTTGATGGTACTGGCAGGTAATGATCAGTACACCAATCCCACTTGGCTCACCAAATTTCGTTCTTCTAGGTTAAACCGTTCCTTTGCAGTAACCGTTTTCATGTTTAGTTTTCACTCTGTTTTCTCCTATATGGATACATGTAGTTGGAACTCTAAATCAAACACGGTTTGTGCTAGCTCTTTGAAACTTGGCACAATAATGTAGTTCCAAGTTCTATCGCTATGGTTTGTGTCCTATGGAAGTAGCCCCAAGCAGAGACCGATGAGAATCACATTCATTGGAAGGGGTTGCCAAGCTTCCAAAAAACTACGAGTTTCCTGAAATCTCAGCAAACATTTTTTCACCCAATCTTGATGATACTTGCAGGTAATGATCAGTACACCAATCCCATTAGGCTCACCAAATTTCGTTCTTCTAGGTTAAACCGTTCCTTTGCAGTAACCGTTTTCATGTTTAGGTTTCACTCTGTTTTCTCCTATATGGATACATGTAGTTGGAACTCTAAATCAAACACGGTTTGTGCTAGCTCTTTGAAACTTGGCACAATAATGTAGTTGCAAGTTCTATCGCTATGGTTTGTGTCCTATTGAAGTAGCCCCAAGCAGAGACTGACGAGAATCACATTCATTGGAAGGGGTTGCCAAGCTTCCAAAAAACTACGAGTTTCCTGAAATCTCAGCAAACATTTTTTCACCCAATCTTGATGATACTTGCAGGTAATGATCAGTACACCAGTCCCACTTGGCTGACCAAATTTCGTTCTTCTAGGTTAAACCGTTCCTTTGCAGTAACCGTTTTCATGTTTAGGTTTCACTCTGTTTTCTCCTATATGGATACATGTAGTTGGAACTCTAAATCAAACACGGTTTGTGCTAGCTCTTTAAAACTTGGCACAATAATGTAGTTCCAAGTTCTATCGCTATGGTTTTTGTCCTATGGAAGTAGCCCCAAGCAGAGACTGACGAGAATCACATTCATTCAAAGGGGTTGCCAAGCTTCCAAAAAACTACGAATTTCCTCAAATATCAGCAAACAGTTTTTCACCCAATCTTGTTGGTACTGGCAGGTAATTATAAGTACACCAATCCCACTTGGCTCACCAAATTTCGTTCTTCTAGGTTAAACCGTTCCTTTGCAGTAACCGTTTTCATGTTTAGGTTTCACTCTGTTTTCTCCTATATGGATATATGTAGTTGGAACTCTAAATCAAACACGGTTTGTGCTAGCTCTTTGAAACTTGGCACAATAATGTAGTTCCAAGTTCTATCGCTATGGTTTGTTTCCTATGGAAGTAGCCCCAAACAGAGACTGACGAGAATCACATTCATTGAAAGGGGTTTCCAAGCTTCCAAAAAACTACGAATTTCCTCAAATCTCAGCAAACAGTTTTTCACCCAATCTTGATGGTACTGGCAGATAATGATCAGTACACCAATCCCACTTGGCTCACCAAATTTCGTTCTTCTAGGTTAAACCATTCCTTTGCAGTAACCGTTTTCATGTTTAGGTTTCACTCTGTTTTCTCCTATATGGTACATGTAGTTGGAACTCTAAATCAAACACGGTTTGTGCTAGCTCTTTGAAACTTGGCACAATGATGTAGTTCCAAGTTCTATCGCTATGGTTTGTGTCCTATGGAAGTAGCCCCTAGCAGAGACTGACGAGAATCACATTCATTGGAAGGGGTTGCCAAGCTTCCAAAAAACTACGAGTTTCCTGAAATCTCAGCAAACATTTTTTTTACCCAATCTTGATGATACTTGCAGGTAATGATCAGTACACCAATCCCATTAGGCTCACCAAATTTCGTTCTTCTAGGTTAAACCGTTCCTTTGCAGTAACCGTTTTCATGTTTAGGTTTCACTCTGTTTTCTCCTATATGGATACATGTAGTTGGAACTCTAAATCAAACACGGTTTGTGCTAGCTCTATGAAACTTGGCACAATAATGTAGTTCCAAGTTCTATCGCTATGGTTTGTGTCCTATTGAAGTAGCCCCAAGCAGAGACTGACGAGAATCACATTCATTGGAAGGGGTTGCCAAGCTTCCAAAAAACTACGAGTTTCCTGAAATCTCAGCATACATTTTTTCACCAAATCTTGATGGTACTGGCAGGTAATGATCAGTACACCAATCCCACTTGGCTCACCAAATTTCGTTCTTCTAGGTTAAACCGTTCCTTTGCAGTAACCGTTTTCATGTTTACGTTTCACTCTGTTTTCTCCTATATGGATACATGTAGTTGGAACTCTAAATCAAACACGGTTTGTGCTAGCTCTTTAAAACTTGGCACAATAATGTAGTTCCAAGTTCTATCGCTATGGTTTTTGTCCTATGAAAGTAGCCCCAAGCAGAGACTGACGAGAATCACATTCATTCAAAGGGGTTGCCAAGCTTCCAAAAAACTACGAATTTCCTCAAATATCAGCAAACAGTTTTTCACCCAATCTTGTTGGTACTGGCAGGTAATTATAAGTACACCTATCCCACTTGGCTCACCAAATTTCGTTCTTCTAGGTTAAACCGTTCCTTTGCAGTAACCGTTTTCATGTTTACGTTTCACTCTGTTTTCTCCTATATGGATACATGTAGTTGGAACTCTAAATCAAACACGGTTTGTGCTAGCTCTTTGAAACTTGGCACAATAATGTAGTTCCAAGTTCTATCGCTATGGTTTGTGTCCTATGGAAGTAGCCCCAAACAGAGACTGACGAGAATCACATTCATTGAAAGGGGTTGCCAAGCTTCCAAAAAACTACGAATTTCCTCAAATCTCAGCAAACAGTTTTTCACCCAATCTTGATGGTACTTGCAGATAATGATCAGTACACCAATCCCACTTGGCTCACCAAATTTCGTTCTTCTAGGTTAAACCGTTCCTTTGCAGTAACCGTTTTCATGTTTAGGTTTCACTCTGTTTTCTCCTATATGGATACATGTAGTTGGAACTCTAAATCAAACACGGTTTGTGCTAGCTCTTTGAAACTTGGCACAATAATGTAGTTCCATGTTCTATCGCTGTGGTTTGTGTCCTAGTGAAGTAGCCCCAAGAAGAGACTGACGAGAATCACATTCATTGGAAGGGGTTGCCAAGCTTCCAAAAAACTACGAGTTTCCTGAAATCTCAGCAAACATTTTTTCACCCAATCTTGATGATACTTGCAGGTAATGATCAGTACACCAGTCCCATTTGGCTCACCAAATTTCGTTCTTCTAGGTTAAACCGTTCCTTTGCAGTAACCGTTTTCATGTTTAGGTTTCACTCTGTTTTCTCCTATATGGATACATGTAGTTGGAACTCTAAATCAAACACGGTTTGTGCTAGCTCTTTGAAACTTGGTACAATGATGTAGTTCCAAGTTCTATCGCTATGGTTTGTGTCCTATGGAAGTAGCCCCTAGCAGAGACTGACGAGAATCACATTCATTGGAAGGGGTTGCCAAGCTTCCAAAAAACTACGAGTTTCCTGAAATCTCAGCAAACATTTTTTTACCCAATCTTGATGATACTTGCAGGTAATGATCAGTACACCAATCCCATTAGGCTCACCAAATTTCGTTCTTCTAGGTTAAACCGTTCCTTTGCAGTAACCGTTTTCATGTTTAGGTTTCACTCTGTTTTCTCCTATATGGATACATGTAGTTGGAACTCTAAATCAAACACGGTTTGTGCTAGCTCTATGAAACTTGGCACAATAATGTAGTTCCAAGTTCTATCGCTATGGTTTGTGTCCTATTGAAGTAGCCCCAAGCAGAGACTGACGAGAATCACATTCATTGGAAGGGGTTGCCAAGCTTCCAAAAAACTACGAATTTCCAGAACTCTCAGCAAACATTTTTTCACCAAATCTTGATGGTACTGGCAGGTAATGATCAGTACACCAATCCCACTTGGCTCACCAAATTTCGTTCTTCTAGGTTAAACCTTTCCTTTGCAGTAACCGTTTTCATGTTTAGGTTTCACTCTGTTTTCTCCTATATGGATACATGTAGTTGGAACTCTAAATCAAACACGGTTTGTGCTAGCTCTTTGAAACTTGGCACAATAATGTAGTTCCAAGTTCTATCGCTATGGTTTGTGTCCTATTGAAGTAGCCCCAAGCAGAGACTGACGAGAATCACATTCATTGGAAGGGGTTGCCAAGCTTCCAAAAAACTACGAGTTTCCTGAAATCTCAGCAAACATTTTTTCACCCAATCTTGATGATACTTGCAGGTAATGATCAGTACACCAATCCCATTAGGCTCACCAAATTTCGTTCTTCTAGGTTAAACCGTTCCTTTGCAGTAACCGTTTTCATGTTTAGGTTTCACTCTGTTTTCTCCTATATGGATACATGTAGTTGGAACTCTAAATCAAAGACGGTTTGTGCTAGCTCTTTGAAACTTGGCACAATAATGTAGTTCCAAGTTCTATCGCTATGGTTTGTGTCCTATTGAAGTAGCCCCAAGCAGAGACTGACGAGAATCACATTCATTGAAAGGGGTTGCCAAGCTTCCAAAAAACTACGAGTTTCCTGAAATCTCAGCATACATTTTTTCACCGAATCTTGATGGTACTGGCAGGTAATGATCAGTACACCAATCCCACTTGGCTCACCAAATTTCGTTCTTCTAGGTTAAACCGTTCCTTTGCAGTAACCGTTTTCATGTTTACGTTTCACTCTGTTTTCTCCTATATGGATACATGTAGTTGGAACTCTAAATCAAACACGGTTTGTGCTAGCTCTTTAAAACTTGGCACAATAATGTAGTTCCAAGTTCTATCGCTATGGTTTTTGTCCTATGGAAGTAGCCCCAAGCAGAGACTGACGAGAATCACATTCATTCAAAGGGGTTGCCAAGCTTCCAAAAAACTACGAATTTCCTCAAATCTCAGCAAACAGTTTTTCACCCAATCTTGATGGTACTGGCAGATAATGATCAGTACACCAATCCCACTTGGTTCACCAAATTTCGTTCTTCTAGGTTAAACCGTTCCTTTGCAGTAACCGTTTTCATGTTTAGGTTTCACTCTGTTTTCTCCTATATGGATACATGTAGTTGGAACTCTAAATCAAACACGGTTTGTGCTAGCTCTTTGAAACTTGGCACAATAATGTAGTTCCATGTTCTATCGCTGTGGTTTGTGTCCTAGTGAAGTAGCCCCAAGCAGAGACTGACGAGAATCACATTCATTGGAAGGGGTTGCAAAGCTTCCAAAAAACTACGAGTTTCCTGAAATCTCAGCAAACATTTTTTCACCCAATCTTGATGATACTTGCAGGTAATGATCAGTACACCAGTCCCATTTGGCTCACCAAATTTCGTTCTTCTAGGTTAAACCGTTCCTTTGCAGTAACCGTTTTCATGTTTAGGTTTCACTCTGTTTTCTCCTATATGGATACATGTAGTTGGAACTCTAAATCAAACACGGTTTGTGCTAGCTCTTTGAAACTTGGCACAATAATGTAGTTCCAAGTTCTATCGCTATGGTTTGTGTCCTATTGAAGTAGCCCCAAGCAGAGACTGACGAGAATCACATTCATTGGAAGGGGTTGCCAAGCTTCGAAAAAACTACGAGTTTCCTGAAATCTCAGCAAACATTTTTTCACCCAATCTTGATGATACTTGCAGGTAATGATCAGTACACCAATCCCATTAGGCTCACCAAATTTCGTTCTTCTAGGTTAAACCGTTCCTTTGCAGTAACCGTTTTCATGTTTAGGTTTCACTCTGTTTTCTCCTATATGGATACATGTATTTGGAACTCTAAATCAAAGACGGTTTGTGCTAGCTCTTTGAAACTTGGCACAATAATGTAGTTCCAAGTTCTATCGCTATGGTTTGTGTCCTATTGAAGTAGCCCCAAGCAGAGACTGACGAGAATCACATTCATTGAAAGGGGTTGCCAAGCTTCCAAAAAACTACGAGTTTCCTGAAATCTCAGCATACATTTTTTCACCGAATCTTGATGGTACTGGCAGGTAATGATCAGTACACCAATCCCACTTGGCTCACCAAATTTCGTTCTTCTAGGTTAAACCGTTCCTTTGCAGTAACCGTTTTCATGTTTAGGTTTCACTCTGTTTTCTCCTATATGGTACATGTAGTTGGAACTCTAAATCAAACACGGTTTGTGCTAGCTCTTTGAAACTTGGCACAATGATGTAGTTCCAAGTTCTATCGCTATGGTTTTTGTCCTATGGAAGTAGCCCCAAGCAGAGACTGACGAGAATCACATTCATTGGAAGGGGTTGCCAAGCTTCCAAAAAACTACGAGTTTCCTGAAATCTCAGCAAACATTTTTTTACCCAATCTTGATGATACTTGCAGGTAATGATCAGTACACCAATCCCATTAGGCTCACCAAATTTCGTTCTTCTAGGTTAAACCGTTCCTTTGCAGTAAACGTTTTCATGTTTAGGTTTCACTCTGTTTTCTCCTATATGGTACATGTAGTTGGAACTCTAAATCAAACACGGTTTGTGCTAGCTCTTTGAAACTTGGCACAATAATGTAGTTCCAAGTTCTATCGCTATGGTTTGTGTCCTATTGAAGTAGCCCCAAGCAGAGACTGACGAGAATCACATTCATTGAAAGGGGTTGCCAAGCTTCCAAAAAACTACGAGTTTCCTGAAATCTCAGCATACATTTTTTCACCGAATTTTGATGGTACTGGCAGGTAATGATCAGTACACCAATCCCACTTGGCTCACCAAATTTCGTTCTTCTAGGTTAAACCGTTCCTTTGCAGTAACCGTTTTCATGTTTAGGTTTCACTCTGTTTTCTCCTATATGGATACATGTAGTTGGAACTCTAAATCAAACACGGTTTGTGCTAGCTCTTTGAAACTTGGCACAATAATGTAGTTGCAAGTTCTATCGCTATGGTTTGTGTCCTATTGAAGTAGCCCCAAGCAGAGACTGACGAGAATCACATTCATTGGAAGGGGTTGCCAATCTTCCAAAAAACTACGAGTTTCCTGAAATCTCAGCAAACATTTTTTCACCCAATCTTGATGATACTTGCAGGTAATGATCAGTACACCAGTCCCACTTGGCTGACCAAATTTCGTTCTTCTAGGTTAAACCGTTCCTTTGCAGTAACCGTTTTCATGTTTAGGTTTCACTCTGTTTTCTCCTATATGGATACATGTAGTTGGAACTCTAAATCAAACACGGTTTGTGCTAGCTCTTTAAAACTTGGCACAATAATGTAGTTCCAAGTTCTATCGCTATGGTTTTTGTCCTATGGAAGTAGCCCCAAGCAGAGACTGACGAGAATCACATTCATTGAAAGGGGTTGCCAAGCTTCCAAAAAACTACGAATTTCCTCAAATATCAACAAACAGTTTTTCACCCAATCTTGATGGTACTGGCAGATAATGATCAGTACACCAATCCCACTTGGCTCACCAAATTTCGTTCATCTAGGTTAAACCGTTCCTTTGCAGTAACCGTTTTCATGTTTAGGTTTCACTCTGTTTTCTCCTATATGGATACATGTAGTTGGAACTCTAAATCAAACACGGTTTGTGCTAGCTCTTTGAAACTTGGCACAATAATGCAGTTCCAAGTTCTATCGCTGTGGTTTGTGTCCTAGTGAAGTAGCCCCATGCAGAGACTGACGAGAATCACATTCATTGGATGGGGTTGCCAAGCTTCCAAAAAATTATGAGTTTCCTGAAATCTCAGCAAACATTTTTTCACCCAATCTTGATGATCCTTGCAGGTAAGGATCAGTACACCAGTCCCATTAGGCTCACCAAATTTCGTTCTTCTAGGTTAAACCGTTCCTTTGCAGTAACCGTTTTCATGTTTAGGTTTCACTCTGTTTTCTCCTATATGGATACATGTAGTTGGAACTCTAAATCAAACACGGTTTGTGCTAGCTCTTTGAAACTTGGCACAATAATGTAGTTCCAAGTTCCATCGCTGTTGTTTGTGTCCTAGTGATGTAGCCCCAAGCAGAGACTGACGAGAATCACATTCATTGGAAGGGGTTGCCAAGCTTCCAAAAAACTACGAGTTTCCTGAAATCTCAGCAAACATTTTTTGACCCAATCTTGATGATACTTGCAGGTAATGACCAGTACACCAGTCCCATTTGGCTCACCAAATTTCGTTCTTCTAGGTTAAACCGTTCCTTTGCAGTAACCGTTTTCATGTTTAGGTTTCACTCTGTTTTCTCCTATATGGATACATGTAGTTGGAACTCTAAATCAAACACGGTTTGTGCTAGCTCTTTGAAACTTGGCACAATAATGTAGTTCCAAGTTCTATCGCTATGGTTTGTGTCGTATGGATGTAGCCCCATGCACAGACTGACGAGAATCACTTTTATTGAAAGGGGTTGCCAAGCTTCCAAAAAACTACGAGTTTCCTGAAATCTCAGCAAACATTTTTTCACCCAATCTTGATGATACTTGCAGGTAATGATGAGTACACCAGTCCCATTGGGCTCACCAAATTTCGTTCTTCTAGGTTAAACCGTTCCTTTGCAGTAACCGTTTTCATGTTTAGGTTTCACTCTGTTTTCTCCTATATGGATACATGTAGTTGGAACTCTAAATCAAACACGGTTTGTGCTAGCTCTTTGAATCTTGGCACAATAATGTAGTTCCAAGTTCTATCGCTGTGGTTTGTGTCCTAGTGAAGTAGCCCCAAGCAGAGACTGACGAGAATCACATTCATTGGATGGGGTTGCCAAGCTTCCAAAAAACTACGTGTTTCCTGAAATCTCAGCAAACATTTTTTCACCCAATCTTGATGATACTTGCAGGTAATGATCAGTACATCAGTCCCATTTGGCTCACCAAATTTCGTTCTTCTAGGTTAAACCGTTCCTTTGCAGTAACCGTTTTCATGTTTAGGTTTCACTCTGTTTTCTCCTATATGGATACATGTATTTGGAACTCTAAATCAAACACGGTTTGTGCTAGCTCTTTGAAACTTGGCACACTAATGTAGTTCCAAGTTCTATCGCTATGGTTTGTGTCCTATTGAAGTAGCCCCAAGCAGAGACTGACGAGAATCACATTCATTGGAAGGGGTTGCCAATCTTCCAAAAAACTACGAGTTTCCTGAAATCTCAGCAAACATTTTTTCACCCAACCTTGATGATACTTGCAGGTAATGATCAGTACACCAGTCCCACTTGGCTGACCAAATTTCGTTCTTCTAGGTTAAACCGTTCCTTTGCAGTAACCGTTTTCATGTTTAGGTTTCACTCTGTTTTCTCCTATATGGATACATGTAGTTGGAACTCTAAATCAAACACGGTTTGTGCTAGCTCTTTAAAACTTGGCACAATAATGTAGTTCCAAGTTCTATCGCTATGGTTTTTGTCCTATGGAAGTAGCCCCAAGCAGAGACTGACGAGAATCACATTCATTCAAAGGGGTTGCCAAGCTTCCAAAAACTACGAATTTCCTCAAATATCAACAAACAGTTTTTCACCCAATCATGATGGTACTGGCAGATAATGATCAGTACACCAATCCCACTTGGCTCACCAAATTTCGTTCATCTAGGTTAAACCGTTCCTTTGCAGTAACCGTTTTCATGTTTAGGTTTCACTCTGTTTTCTCCTATATGGATACATGTAGTTGGAACTCTAAATCAAACACGGTATGTGCTAGCTCTTTGAAACTTGGCACAATAATGTAGTTGCAAGTTCTATCGCTATGGTTTGTGTCCTATTGAAGTAGCCCCAAGCAGAGACTGACGAGAATCACATTCATTGGAAGGGGTTGCCAAGCTTCCAAAAAACTACGAGTTTCCTGAAATCTCATCAAACATTTTTTCACCCAATCTTGTTGATACTTGCAGGTAATGATCAGTACACCAGTCCCACTTGGCTGACCAAATTTCGTTCTTCTAGTTTAAACCGTTCCTTTGCAGTAACCGTTTTCATGTTTAGGTTTCACTCTGTTTTCTCCTATATGGATACATGTAGTTGGAATTCTAAATCAAACACGGTTTGTGCTAGCTCTTTAAAACTTGGCACAATAATGTAGTTCCAAGTTCTATCGCTATGGTTTTTGTCCTATGGAAGTAGCCCCAAGCAGAGACTGACGAGAATCACATTCATTCAAAGGGGTTGCCAAGCTTCCAAAAAACTACGAATTTCCTCAAATATCAACAAACAGTTTTTCACCCAATCTTGATGGTACTGGCAGATAATGATCAGTACACCAATCCCACTTGGCTCACCAAATTTCGTTCTTCTAGGTTAAACCGTTCCTTTGCAGTAACCTTTTTCATGTTTAGGTTTCACTCTGTTTTCTCCTATATGGATACATGTAGTTGGAACTCTAAATCAAACACGGTTTGTGCTAGCTCTTTGAAACTTGGCACAATAATGTAGTTGCAAGTTCTATCGCTATGGTTTGTGTCCTATTGAAGTAGCCCCAAGCAGAGACTGACGAGAATCACATTCATTGGAAGTGGTTGCCAAGCTTCCAAAAAACTACGAGTTTCCTGAAATCTCAGCAAACATTTTTTCACCCAATCTTGTTGATACTTGCAGGTAATGATCAGTACACCAGTCCCACTTGGCTGACCAAATTTCGTTCTTCTAGTTTAAACCGTTCCTTTGCAGTAACCGTTTTCATGTTTAGGTTTCACTCTGTTTTCTCCTATATGGATACATGTAGTTGGAACTCTAAATCAAACACGGTTTGTGCTAGCTCTTTAAAACTTGGCACAATAATGTAGTTCCAAGTTCTATCGCTATGGTTTTTGTCCTATGGAAGTAGCCCCAAGCAGAGACTGAGGAGAATCACATTCATTCAAAGGGGTTGCCAAGCTTCCAAAAAACTACGAATTTCCTCAAATATCAGCAAACAGTTTTTCACCCAATCTTGATGGTACTGGCAGATAATGATCAGTACACCAATCCCACTTGGCTCACCAAATTTCGTTCATCTAGGTTAAACCGTTCCTTTGCAGTAACCGTTTTCATGTTTAGGTTTCACTCTGTTTTCTCCTATATGGATACATGTAGTTGGAACTCTAAATCAAACACGGTTTGTGCTAGCTCTTTGAAACTTGGCACAATAATGTAGTTCCAACTTCCATCGCTGTTGTTTGTGTCCTAGTGATGTAGCCCCAAGCAGAGACTGGACGAGAATCACATTCATTGGATGGGGTTGCCAAGCTTCCAAAAAACTACGAGTTTCCTGAAATCTCAGCAAACATTTTTTCACCCAATCTTGATGATACTTGCAGGTAATGATCAGTACACCAGTCCCATTTGGCTCACCAAATTTCGTTCTTCTAGGTTAAACCGTTCCTTTGCAGTAACCGTTTTCATGTTTAGGTTTCACTCTGTTTTCTCCTATATGGATACATGTAGTTGGAACTCTAAATCAAACACGGTTTGTGCTAGCTCTTTGAAACTTTTCACAATAATGTAGTTCCAAGTTCTATCGCTATGGTTTGTGTCCTATGGAAGTAGGCCCAAGCAGAGACTGACGAGAATCACATTCATTGGAAGGGGTTGCCAAGCTTCTGAGAAACTACGAGTTTCCTGAAATCTCAGCAAACATTTTTTCACCCAATCTTGATGATACTTGCAGGTAATGATCAGTACACCAGTCCCATTTGGCTCACCAAATTTCGTTCTTCTAGGTAAAACCGTTCCATTGCAGAAACCGTTTTCATGTTTAGGTTTCACTCTGTTTTCTCCTATATGGATACATGTAGTTGGAACTCTAAATCAAACACGGTTTGTGCAGCTCTTTGAACTTGGCACAATAAATGGTAGTTCCAAGTTCTATCGCTATGGTTTGTGTCCTATGGAAGTAGCCCCAAGCAGAGACTGACGAGAATCACATTCATTGGAAGGGGTTGCCAAGCTTCCAAAAAACTACGAGTTTCCTGAAATCTCAGCAAACATTTTTTCACCCAATCTTGATGATACTTGCAGGTAATGACCAGTACACCAGTCCCATTTGGCTCACCAAATTTCGTTTCTTCTAGGTTAAACCGTTCCTTTGCAGTAACCGTTTTCATGTTTAGGTTTCACTCTGTTTTCTCCTATATGGATACATGTAGTTGGAACTCTAAATCAAACACGGTTTGTGCTAGCTCTTTGAAACTTGGCACAATAATGTAGTTCCAAGTTCTATCGCTATGGTTTGTGTCCTATGGAAGTAGCCCCATGCACAGACTGACGAGAATCACTTTTATTGAAAGGGTTGCCAAGCTTCCAAAAAACCTACGAGTTTCCTGAAATCTCAGCAAACATTTTTTCACCCAATCTTGATGATACTTGCAGGTAATGATGAGTACACCAGTCCCATTTGGGCTCACCAAATTTCGTTCTTCTAGGTTAAACCGTTCCTTTGCAGTAACCGTTTTCATGTTTAGGTTTCACTCTGTTTTTTCCTATATGGATAACATGTAGTTGAACTCTAAATCAAACACGGTTTGTGCTAGCTCTTTGAATCTTGGCACAATAATGTAGTTCCAAGTTCTATCGCTGTGCTTTGTGTCCTAGTGAAGTAGCCCCAAGCAGAGACTGACGAGAATCACATTCATTGGATGGGGTTGCCAAGCTTCCAAAAAACTACGTGTTTCCTGAAATCTCAGCAAACATTTTTTCACCCAAATCTTGATGATACTTGCAGGTAATGATCAGTACACCAGTCCCATTTGGCTCACCAAATTTCGTTCTTCTAGGTTAAACCGTTCCTTTGCAGTAACCGTTTTCATGTTAGGTTTCACTCTGTTTTCTCCTATATGGATACATGTATTTGGAACTCTAAATCAAACACGGTTTGTGCTAGCTCTTTGAAACTTGGCACAATAATGTAGTTCAAGTTCTATCGCTATGGTTTGTGTCCTATTGAAGTAGACCCAAGCAGAGACTGACGTGAATCACATTCATTGAAAGGGGTTGCCAAGCTTCCAAAAAACTACGAGTTTCCTGAAATCTCAGCATACATTTTTTTCACCGAATTTTGATGGTACTGGCAGGTAATGATCAGTACACCAATCCCACTTGGCTCACCCAAATTTCGTTCTTCTAGGTTAAACCGTTCCTTTGCAGTAACCGTTTTCATGTTTAGGTTTCACTCTGTTTTCTCCTATATGGATACATGTATTTGGAACTCTAAATCCAAACACGGTTTGTGTTGAACTTGGCACAATAATGTAGTTCCAAGTTCTATCACTATCTTTTGTATCCTATGGAAGTAGCCCCAAGCAGAGACTGACGAGAATCACATTCATTGGAAAGGGTTTGCCAAGCTTCCAAAAAACTACGAGTTTCCTGAAATCTCAGCAAACATTTTTTCACCGAATCTTGATGGTACTGGCAGGTAATGATCAGTACACCAATCCCACTTGGCTCACCAAATTTTCGTTCTTCTAGGTTAAACCGTTCCTTTGCAGTAACCGTTTCATGTTTAGGTTTCACTCTGTTTTCTCCTATATGGATACATGTAGTTGGAACTCTAAATCAAACACGGTTTGTGCTAGCTCTTTGAAACTTGGCACAATAATGTAGTTCCAAGTTCTATCGCTATGGTTTGTGTCCTATTGAAGTAGCCCCAAGCAGAGACCGATGAGAATCACATTCATTGGAAGGGGTTGCCAAGCTTCCAAAAAACTACGAGTTTCCTGAAATCTCAGCAAACATTTTTTCACCCAATCTTGATGATACTTGCAGGTAAGATGAGTACACCAGTCCCATTTGGCTCACCAAATTTCGTTCTTCTAGGTTAAACCGTTCCTTTGCAGTAACCGTTTTCATGTTTAGGTTTCACTCTGTTTTCTCCCTATATGGAACATGTAGTTGGAACTCTAAATCAAACACGGTTTGTGCTAGCTCTTTGAAACTTGGCACAATAATGTAGTTCCAAGTTCTATCGCTATGGTTTGTGTCCTATGGAAGTAGCCCCATGCACAGACTGACGAGAATCACTTTTTATTGAAAGGGGTTGCCAAGCTTCCAAAAAACTACGAGTTTCCTGAAATCTCAGCAAAACATTTTTCACCCAATCTTGATGATACTTGCAGGTAATGATGAGTACACCAGTCCCATTTGGGCTCACCAAATTTCGTTCTTCTAGGTTAAACCGTTCCTTTGCAGTTAACCGTTTTCATGTTTAGGTTTCACTCTGTTTTTTCCTATATGGATACATGTAGTTGGAACTCTAAATCAAACACGGTTTGTGCTAGCTCTTTGAATCTTGGCACAATAATGTAGTTCCAAGTTCTATCGCTTGGCTTTGTGTCCTAGTGAAGTAGCCCCAAGCAGAGACTGACGAGAATCACATTCATTGGATGGGGTTGCCAAGCTTCCAAAAAACTACGTGTTTCCTGAAATCTCAGCAAACATTTTTTCACCCAATCTTGATGATACTTGCAGGTAATGATCAGTACACCAGTCCCATTTGGCTCACCAAATTTCGTTCTTCTAGGTTAAACCGTTCCTTTGCAGTAACCGTTTTCATGTTTAGGTTTCACTCTGTTTTCTCCTATATGGATACATGTATTTGGAACTCTAAATCAAACACGGTTTGTGCTAGCTCTTGAAACTTGGCACAATAATGTAGTTGCAAGTTCTATCGCTATGGTTTGTGTCCTATTGAAGTAGCCCCAAGCAGAGACTGACGTGAATCACATTCATTGAAAGGGTTGCCAAGCTTCAAAAAACTACGAGTTTCCTGAAATCTCAGCATACATTTTTTTCACCGAATTTTGATGGTACTGGCAGGTAATGATCAGTACACCAATCCCCACTTGGCTCACCAAATTTCGTTCTTCTAGGTTAAACCGTTCCTTTGCAGTAACCGTTTTCATGTTTAGGTTTCACTCTGTTTTCTCCTATATGGATACATGTATTTGGAACTCTAAATCAAACACGGTTTGTGTTAGCTCTTTTGAAACTTGGCACAATAATGTAGTTCCAAGTTCTATCACTATCTTTTGTATCCTATGGAAGTAGCCCCAAGCAGAGACTGACGAGAATCACATTCATTGGAAGGGTTTGCCAAGCTTCCAAAAAACTACGAGTTTCCAGAAATCTCAGCAAACATTTTTTCACCGAATCTTGATGGTACTGGCAGGTAATGATCAGTACACCAATCCCACTTGGCTCACCAAATTTCGTTCTTCTAGGTTAAACCGTTCCTTTGCAGTAACCGTTTTCATGTTTAGGTTTCACTCTGTTTTCTCCTATATGGATACATGTAGTTGGAACTCTAAATCAAACACGTTTGTGCTTAGCTCTTTGAAACTTGGCACAATAATGTAGTTCCAAGTTCTATCGCTATGGTTTGTGTCCTATTGAAGTAGCCCCAAGCAGAGACTGACGAGAATCACATTCATTGGAAGGGGTTGCCAAGCTTCCAAAAAACTACGAGTTTCCTGAAATCTCAGCAAACATTTTTTCACCCAATCTTGATGATACTTGCAGGTAATGATGAGTACACCAGTCCCATTTGGCTCACCAAATTTCGTTCTTCTAGGTTAAACCGTTCCTTTGCAGTAACGTTTTCATGTTTAGGTTTCACTCTGTTTTCTCCTATATGGATACATGTAGTTGGAACTCTAAATCAAACACGGTTTGTGCTAGCTCTTTGAATCTTGGCACAATAATGTAGTTCCAAGTTCTATCGCTGTGGTTTGTGTCCTAGTGAAGTAGCCCCAAGCAGAGAACTGACGAGAATCACATTCATTGGATGGGGTTGCCATGCTTTCCAAAAACTACGTGTTTCCTGAAATCTCAGCAAACATTTTTCACCCAATCTTGATGATACTTGCAGGTAATGATCAGTACATCAGTCCCATTTGGCTCACCAAATTTCGTTCTTCTAGGTTGAACTGTTGCTTTGCAGTAACGTTTTCATGTTTAGTTTCACTCTGTTTTCTCCTATATGGATACATGTAGTTGGAACTCTAAATCAAACACGGTTTGAGCTAGCTCTTTGAAACTTGGCACACTAATGTAGTTCCAAGTTCTATCGCTATGGTTTGTGTCCTATTGAAGTAGCCCCAAGCAGAGACTGACGAGAATCACATTCATTGGAAGGGGTTGCCAATCTTCCAAAAAACTACGAGTTTCCTGAAATCTCAGCAAACATTTTTTCACCCAACCTTGATGATACTTGCAGGTAATGATCAGTACACCAGTCCCACTTGGCTGACCAAATTCGTTCTTCTAGGTTAAACCGTTCCTTTGCAGTAACCGTTTTCATGTTTAGGTTTCACTCTGTTTTCTCCTATATGGATACATGTAGTTGGAACTCTAAATCAAACACGGTTTGTGCTAGCTCTTTAAAACTTGGCACAATAATGTAGTTCCAAGTTCTATCGCTATGTTTTTGTCCTATGGAAGTAGCCCCAAGCAGAGACTGACGAGAATCACATTCATTCAAAGGGGTTGCCAAGCTTCCAAAAAACTACGATTTTCCTCAAATATCAACAAACAGTTTTTCACCCAATCTTGATGGTACTGGCAGTAATGATCAGTACACCAATCCCACTTGGCTCACCAAATTTCGTTCATCTAGGTTAAACCGTTCCTTTGCAGTAACCGTTTTCATGTTTAGGTTTCACTCTGTTTTCTCCTATATGGATACATGTAGTTGGAACTCTAAATCAAACACGGTTTGTGCTAGCTCTTTGAAACTTGGCACAATAATGTAGTTGCAAGTTCTATCGCTATGGTTTTGTGTCCTATTGAAGTAGCCCCAAGCAGAGACTGACGAGAATCACATTCATTGGAAGGGGTTGCCAAGCTTCCAAAAAACTACGAGTTTCCTGAAATCTCAGCAAACATTTTTTCACCCAATCTTGTTGATACTTGCAGGTAAATGATCAGTACACCAGTCCCACTTGGCTGACCAAATTTCGTTCTTCTAGTTTAAACCGTTCCTTTGCAGTAACCGTTTTCATGTTTAGGTTTCACTCTGTTTTCTCCTATATGGTACATGTAGTTGGAACTCTAAATCAAACACGGTTTGTGCTAGCTCTTTGAAACTTGGCACAATAATGTAGTTCCAAGTTCTATCGCTATGGTTTGTGTCCTATTGAAGTAGCCCCAAGCAGAGACTGACGAGAATCACATTCATTGAAAGGGGTTTGCCAAGCTTCCAAAAAACTACGAGTTCCTGAAATCTCAGCATACATTTTTTCACCGATTTTGATGGTACTGGCAGTAATGATCAGTACACCAATCCCACTTGGCTCACCAAATTTCGTTCTTCTAGTTAAACCGTTTCCTTTGCAGTAACCGTTTTCATGTTTAGGTTTCACTCTGTTTTCTCCTATATGGATACATGTAGTTGGAACTCTAAATCAAACACGTTTGTGCTAGCTCTTTGAAACTTGGCACAATAATGTAGTTGCAAGTTCTATCGCTATGGTTGTGTCCTATTGAAGTAGCCCCAAGCAGAGACTGACGAGAATCACATTCATTGGAAGGGTTGCCAATCTTCCAAAAACTACGAGTTTCCTGAAATCTCAGCAAACATTTTTTCACCCAATCTTGATGATACTTGCAGGTAATGATCAGTACACCAGTCCCACTTGGCTCACCAAATTTCGTTCTTCTAGTTAAACCGTTCCTTTGCAGTAACCGTTTTCATGTTTAGGTTTCACTCTGTTTTCTCCTATATGGATACATGTAGTTGGAACTCTAAATCAAACACGGTTTGTGCTAGCTCTTTAAAACTTGCCACAATAATGTAGTTCCAAGTTCTATCGCTATGGTTTTTGTCCTATGGAAGTAGCCCCAAGCAGAGACTGACGAGAATCACATTCATTCAAAGGGGTTGCCAAGCTTTCCAAAAACTACGAATTCCTCAAATATCAACAAAACAGTTTTTCACCCAATCTTGATGGTACTGGCAGATAATGATCAGTACACCAATCCCACTTGGCTCACCAAATTTCGTTCATCTAGTTAAACCGTTCCTTTGCAGTAACCGTTTTCATGTTTAGGTTTCACTCTGTTTTCTCCTATATGGATACATGTAGTTGGAACTCTAAATCAAACACGGTTTGTGCTAGCTCTTTGAAACTTGGCACAATAATGCAGTTCCAAGTTCTATCGCTGTGGTTTGTGTCCTAGTGAAGTAGCCCCATGCAGAGACTGACGAGAATCACATTCATTGGATGGGGTTGCCAAGCTTCCAAAAAATTATGAGTTTCCTGAAATCTCAGCAAACATTTTTTCACCCAATCTTGATGATCCTTGCAGGTAAGGATCAGTACACCAGTCCCATTAGGCTCACCAAATTTCGTTCTTCTAGGTTAAACCGTTCCTTTGCAGTAACCGTTTTCATGTTTAGGTTTCACTCTGTTTTCTCCTATATGGATACATGTAGTTGGAACTCTAAATCAAACACGGTTTGTGCTAGCTCTTTGAAACTTGGCACAATAATGTAGTTCCAAGTTCCATCGCTGTTGTTTGTGTCCTAGTGATGTAGCCCCAAGCAGAGACTGACGAGAATCACATTCATTGGAAGGGGTTGCCAAGCTTCCAAAAAACTACGAGTTTCCTGAAATCTCAGCAAACATTTTTTGACCCAATCTTGATGATACTTGCAGGTAATGACCAGTACACCAGTCCCATTTGGCTCACCAAATTTCGTTCTTCTACGTTAAACCGTTCCTTTGCAGTAACCGTTTTCATGTTTAGGTTTCACTCTGTTTTCTCCTATATGGATACATGTAGTTGGAACTCTAAATCAAACACGGTTTGTGCTAGCTCTTTGAAACTTGGCACAATAATGTAGTTCCAAGTTCTATCGCTATGGTTTGTGTCGTATGGATGTAGCCCCATGCACAGACTGACGAGAATCACTTTTATTGAAAGGGGTTGCCAAGCTTCCAAAAAACTACGAGTTTCCTGAAATCTCAGCAAACATTTTTTCACCCAATCTTGATGATACTTGCAGGTAATGATGAGTACACCAGTCCCATTGGGCTCACCAAATTTCGTTCTTCTAGGTTAACCGTTCCTTTGCAGTAACCGTTTTCATGTTTAGGTTTCACTCTGTTTTCTCCTATATGGATACATGTAGTTGGAACTCTAAATCAAACACGGTTTGTGCTAGCTCTTTGAATCTTGGCACAATAATGTAGTTCCAAGTTTCTATCGCTGTGGTTTGTGTCCTAGTGAAGTAGCCCCAAGCAGAGACTGACGAGAATCACATTCATTGGATGGGGTTGCCAAGCTTCCAAAAAACTACGTGTTTCCTGAAATCTCAGCAAACATTTTTTCACCCAATCTTGATGATACTTGCAGGTAATGATCAGTACATCAGTCCCATTTGGCTCACCAAATTTCGTTCTTCTAGGTTAAACCGTTCCTTTGCAGTAACCGTTTTCATGTTTTAGGTTTCACTCTGTTTTCTCCTATATGGATACATGTATTTGGAACTCTAAATCAAACACGGTTTGTGCTAGCTCTTTGAAACTTGGCACACTAATGTAGTTCCAAGTTCTATCGCTATGGTTTGTGTCCTATTGAAGTAGCCCCAAGCAGAGACTGATGAGAATCACATTCATTGGAAGGGGTTGCCAATCTTCCAAAAAACTACGAGTTTCCTGAAAATCTCAGCAAACATTTTTTCACCCAACCTTGATGATACTTGCAGGTAATGATCAGTACACCAGTCCCACTTGGCTGACCAAATTTCGTTCTTCTAGGTTAAACCGTTCCTTTGCAGTAACCGTTTTCATGTTTAGGTTTCACTCTGTTTTCTCCTATATGGATACATGTAGTTGGAACTCTAAATCAAACACGGTTTTGTGCTAGCTCTTTAAAAACTTGGCACAATAATGTAGTTCCAAGTTCTATCGCTATGGTTTTTGTCCTATGGAAGTAGCCCCAAGCAGAGACTGACGAGAATCACATTCATTCAAAGGGGTTGCCAAGCTTCCAAAAACTACGAATTTCCTCAAATATCAACAAACAGTTTTTCACCCAATCTTGATGGTACTGGCAGATAATGATCAGTACACCAATCCCACTTGGCTCACCAAATTTCGTTCATCTAGGTAAACCGTTCCTTTGCAGTAACCGTTTTCATGTTTAGGTTTCACTCTGTTTTCTCCTATATGGATACATGTAGGTTGGAACTCTAAATCAAACACGGTATGTGCTAGCTCTTTGAAACTTGGCACAATAATGTAGTTGCAAGTTCTATCGCTATGGTTTGTGTCCTATTGAAGTAGCCCCAAGCAGAGACTGACGAGAATCACATTCATTGGAAGGGGTTGCCAAGCTTCCAAAAAACTACGAGTTTCCTGAAATCTCAGCAAACATTTTTTCACCCAATCTTGTTGATACTTGCAGGTAATGATCAGTACACAGTCCCACTTGGCTGACCAAATTTCGTTCTTCTAGTTTAAACCGTTCCTTTGCAGTAACCGTTTTCATGTTTAGGTTTCACTCTGTTTTCTCCTATATGGATACATGTAGTTGGAACTCTAAATCAAACACGGTTTGTGCTAGCTCTTTAAAACTTGGCAACAATAATGTAGTTCCAAGTTCTATCGCTATGGTTTTTGTCCTATGGAAGTAGCCCCAAGCAGAGACTGACGAGAATCACATTCATTCAAAGGGGTTGCCAAGCTTCCAAAAAACTACGAATTTCCTCAAATATCAACAAACAGTTTTTTCACCCAATCTTGATGGTACTGGCAGATAATGATCAGTACACCAATCCCACTTGGCTCACCAAATTTCGTTCTTCTAGGTTAAACCGTTCCTTTGCAGTAACCTTTTCATGTTTAGGTTTCACTCTGTTTTCTCCTATATGGATACATGTAGTTGGAACTCTAAATCAAACACGGTTTGTGCTAGCTCTTTGAAACTTGGCACCAATATGTAAGTTCCAACTTCCATCGCTGTTGTTTGTGTCCTAGTGATGTAGCTCCAAGCAGAGACTGACGAGAATCACATTCATTGGATGGGGTTGCCAAGCTTCCAAAAAACTACGAGTTTCCTGAAATCTCAGCAAACATTTTTCACCCAATCTTGATGATACTTGCAGGTAATGATCAGTACACCAGTCCCATTTGGCTCACCAAATTTCGTTCTTCTAGGTTAAACCGTTCCTTTGCAGTAAACGTTTTCATGTTTAGGTTTCACTCTGTTTTCTCCTATATGGATACATGTAGTTGGAACTCTAAATCAAACACGGTTTGTGCTAGCTCTTTGAAACTTTTCACAATAATGTAGTTCCAAGTTCTATCGCTATGGTTTGTGTCCTATGGAAGTAGCCCCAAGCAGAGACTGACGAGAATCACATTCATTGGAAGGGGTTGCCAAGCTTCTGAGAAACTACGAGTTTCCTGAAATCTCAGCAAACATTTTTTCACCCAATCTTGATGATACTTGCAGGTAATGATCAGTACACCAGTCCCATTTGGCTCACCAAATTTCGTTCTTCTAGGTTAAACCGTTCCTTTGCAGTAACCGTTTTCATGTTTAGGTTTCACTCTGTTTTCTCCTATATGGATACATGTAGTTGGAACTCTAAATCACAACACGGTTTGTGCTAGCTCTTTGAAACTTGGCACAATAATGTAGTTCCAAGTTCTATCGCTATGGTTTGTGTCCTATGGAAGTAGCCCCATGCACAGACTGACGAGAATCACTTTTATTGAAAGGGGTTGCCAAGCTTCCAAAAAACTACGAGTTTCCTGAAATCTCAGCAAACATTTTTTCACCCCAATCTTGATGATACTTGCAGGTAATTGATGAGTACACCAGTCCCATTTGGCTCACCAAATTTCGTTCTTCTAGGTTAAACCGTTCCTTTGCAGTAACCGTTTTCATGTTTAGGTTTCACTCTGTTTTCTCCTATATGGATACATGTAGTTGGAACTCTAAATCAAACACGGTTTGTGCTAGCTCTTTGAATCTTGGCACAATAATGTAGTTCCAAGTTCTATCGCTGTGCTTTGTGTCCTATTGAAGTAGCCCCAAGCAGAGACTGACGAGAATCACATTCATTGGATGGGGTTGATAAGCTTCCAAAAAACTACGTGTTTCCTGAAATCTCAGCAAACATTTTTTCACCCAATCTTGATGATACTTGCAGGTAATGATCAGTACACCAGTCCCATTTGGCTCACCAAATTTCGTTCTTCTAGGTTAAACCGTTCCTTTGCAGTAACCGTTTTCATGTTTAGGTTTCACTCTGTTTTCTCCTATATGGATACATGTATTTGGAACTCTAAATCAAACACGGTTTGTGCTAGCTCTTTGAAACTTGGCACAATAATGTAGTTCCAAGTTCTATCGCTATGGTTTGTGTCCTATTGAAGTAGCCCCAAGCAGAGACTGACGTGAATCACATTCATTGAAAGGGGTTGCCAAGCTTCCAAAAAACTACGAGTTTCCTGAAATCTCAGCATACATTTTTTTCACCGAATTTTGATGGTACTGGCAGGTAATGATCAGTACACCAATCCCACTTGGCTCACCAAATTTCGTTCTTCTAGGTTAAACCGTTCCTTTGCAGTAACCGTTTTCATGTTTAGGTTTCACTCTGTTTTCTCCTATATGGATACATGTATTTGGAACTCTAAATCAAACACGGTTTGTGTTAGCTCTTTGAAACTTGGCACAATAATGTAGTTCCAAGTTCTATCACTATCTTTTGTATCCTATGGAAGTAGCCCCAAGCAGAGACTGACGAGAATCACATTCATTGGAAGGGTTTGCCAAGCTTCCAAAAAACTACGAGTTTCCTGAAATCTCAGCAAACATTTTTTCACCGAATCTTGATGGTACTGGCAGGTAATGATCAGTACACCAATCCCACTTGGCTCACCAAATTTCGTTCTTCTAGGTTAAACCGTTCCTTTGCAGTAACCGTTTTCATGTTTAGGTTTCACTCTGTTTTCTCCTATATGGATACATGTAGTTGAACTCTAAATCAAACACGGTTTGTGCTAGCTCTTTGAAACTTGGCACAATAATGTAGTTCCAAGTTCTATCGCTATGGTTTGTGTCCTATTGAAGTAGCCCCAAGCAGAGACCGATGAGAATCACATTCATTGGAAGGGGTTGCCAAGCTTCCAAAAAACTACGAGTTTCCTGAAATCTCAGCAAACATTTTTTCACCCAATCTTGATGATACTTGCAGGTAATGATGAGTACACCAGTCCCATTTGGCTCACCAAATTTCGTTCTTCTAGGTTAAACCGTTCCTTTGCAGTAACCGTTTTCATGTTTAGGTTTCACTCTGTTTTCTCCTATATGGATACATGTAGTTGGAACTCTAAATCAAACACGGTTTGTGCTAGCTCTTTGAATCTTGGCACAATAATGTAGTTCCAAGTTCTATCGCTGTGGTTTGTGTCCTAGTGAAGTAGCCCCAAGCAGAGACTGACGAGAATCACATTCATTGGATGGGGTTGCCAAGCTTCCAAAAAACTACGTGTTTCCTGAAATCTCAGCAAACATTTTTTCACCCAATCTTGATGATACTTGCAGGTAATGATCAGTACATCAGTCCCATTTGGCTCACCAAATTTCGTTCTTCTAGGTTAAACCGTTCCTTTGCAGTAACCGTTTTCATGTTTAGGTTTCACTCTGTTTTCTCCTATATGGATACATGTATTTGGAACTCTAAATCAAACACGGTTTGTGCTAGCTCTTTGAAACTTGGCACACTAATGTAGTTCCAAGTTCTATCGCTATGGTTTGTGTCCTATTGAAGTAGCCCCAAGCAGAGACTGACGAGAATCACATTCATTGGAAGGGGTTGCCAATCTTCCAAAAAACTACGAGTTTCCTGAAATCTCAGCAAACATTTTTTCACCCAACCTTGATGATACTTGCAGGTAATGATCAGTACACCAGTCCCACTTGGCTGACCAAATTTCGTTCTTCTAGGTTAAACCGTTCCTTTGCAGTAACCGTTTTCATGTTTAGGTTTCACTCTGTTTTCTCCTATATGGATACATGTAGTTGGAACTCTAAATCAAACACGGTTTGTGCTAGCTCTTTAAAACTTGGCACAATAATGTAGTTCCAAGTTCTATCGCTATGGTTTTTGTCCTATGGAAGTAGCCCCAAGCAGAGACTGACGAGAATCACATTCATTCAAAGGGGTTGCCAAGCTTCCAAAAAACTACGAATTTCCTCAAATATCAACAAACAGTTTTCACCCAATCTTGATGGTACTGGCAGATAATGATCAGTACACCAATCCCACTTGGCTCACCAAATTTCGTTCATCTAGGTTAAACCGTTCCTTTGCAGTAACCGTTTTCATGTTTAGGTTTCACTCTGTTTTCTCCTATATGGATACATGTAGTTGGAACTCTAAATCAAACACGGTTTGTGCTAGCTCTTTGAAACTTGGCACAATAATGTAGTTGCAAGTTCTATCGCTATGGTTTGTGTCCTATTGAAGTAGCCCCAAGCAGAAACTGACGAGAATCACATTCATTGGAAGGGGTTGCCAAGCTTCCAAAAACTACGAGTTTCCTGAAATCTCAGCAAACATTTTTTCAACCAATCTTGTTGATACTTGCAGGTAATGATCAGTACACCAGTCCCACTTGGCTGACCAAATTTCGTTCTTCTAGTTTAAACCGTTCCTTTGCAGTAACCGTTTTCATGTTTAGGTTTCACTCTGTTTTCTCCTATATGGATACATGTAGTTGGAACTCTAAATCAAACACGGTTTGTGCTAGCTCTTTAAAACTTGGCACAATAATGTAGTTCCAAGTTCTATCGCTATGGTTTTTGTCCTATGGAAGTAGCCCCAAGCAGAGACTGACGAGAATCACATTCATTCAAAGGGGTTGCCAAGCTTCCAAAAACTACGAATTTCCTCAAATATCAACAAACAGTTTTTCACCCAATCTTGATGGTACTGGCAGATAATGATCAGTACACCAATCCCACTTGGCTCACCAAATTTCGTTCATCTAGGTAAACCGTTCCTTTGCAGTAACCGTTTTCATGTTTAGGTTTCACTCTGTTTTCTCCTATATGGATACATGTAGTTGGAACTCTAAATCCAACACGGTTTGTGCTAGCTCTTTGAAACTTGGCACAATAATGTAGTTCCAACTTCCATCGCTGTTGTTTGTGTCCTAGTGATGTAGCCCCAAGCAGAGACTGACGAGAATCACATTCATTGGATGGGGTTGCCAAGCTTCCAAAAAACTACGAGTTTCCTGAAATCTCAGCAAACATTTTTTCACCCAATCTTGATGATACTTGCAGGTAATGATCAGTACACCAGTCCCATTTGGCTCACCAAATTTCGTTCTTCTAGGTTAAACCGTTCCCTTTGCAGTAACCCGTTTTCATGTTTAGGTTTCACTCTGTTTTCTCCTATATGGGATACATGTAGTTGGAACTCTAAATCAAACACGTTTTGTGCTAGCTCTTTGAAACTTTTCACAATAATGTAGTTCCAAGTTCTATCGCTATGGTTTGTGTCCTATGGAAGTAGCCCCAAGCAGAGACTGACGAGAATCACATTCATTGGAAGGGGTTGCCAAGCTTCTGAGAAACTACGAGTTTCCTGAAATCTCAGCAAACATTTTTTCACCCAATCTTGATGATACTTGCAGGTAATGATCAGTACACCAGTCCCATTTGGCTCACCAAATTTCGTTCTTCTAGGTAAAACCGTTCCATTGCAGAAACCGTTTTCATGTTTAGGTTTCACTCTGTTTTCTCCTATATGGATACATGTAGTTGGAACTCTAAATCAAACACGGTTTGTGCTAGCTCTTTGAAACTTGGCACAATAATGTAGTTCCAAGTTCTATCGCTATGGTTTGTGTCCTATGGAAGTAGCCCCAAGCAGAGACTGACGAGAATCACATTCATTGGAAGGGGTTGCCAAGCTTCCAAAAAACTACGAGTTTCCTGAAATCTCAGCAAACATTTTTTCACCAATCTTGATGATACTTGCAGGTAATGACCAGTACACCAGTCCCATTTGGCTCACCAAATTTCGTTCTTCTAGGTTAAACCGTTCCTTTGCAGTAACCGTTTTCATGTTTAGGGTTTCACTCTGTTTTCTCCTATATGGATACATGTAGTTGGAACTCTAAATCAAACACGGTTTGTGCTAGCTCTTTGAAACTTGGCACAATAATGTAGTTCCAAGTTCTATCGCTATGGTTTGTGTCCTATGGAAGTAGCCCCATGCACAGACTGACGAGAATCACTTTTATTGAAAGGGGTTGCCAAGCTTCCAAAAAACTACGAGTTTCCTGAAATCTCAGCAAACATTTTTTCACCCAATCTTGATGATACTTGCAGGTAATGATGAGTACACCAGTCCCATTTGCTCACCAAATTTCGTTCTTCTAGGTTAAATCCGTTCCTTTGCAGTAACCGTTTTCATGTTTAGGTTTCACTCTGTTTTCTCCTATATGGATACATGTAGTTGGAACTCTAAATCAAACACGGTTGTGCTAGCTCTTTGAATCTTGGCACAATAATGTAGTTCCAAGTTCTATCGCTGTGCTTTGTGTCCTAGTGAAGTAGCCCCAAGCAGAGACTGACGAGAATCACATTCATTGGATGGGGTTGCCAAGCTTCCAAAAAACTACGTGTTTCCTGAAATCTCAGCAAACATTTTTTCACCCAATCTTGATGATACTTGCAGGTAATGATCAGTACACCAGTCCCATTTGGCTCACCAAATTTCGTTCTTCTAGGTTAAACCGTTCCTTTGCAGTAACCGTTTTCATGTTTAGGTTTCACTCTGTTTTCTCCTATATGGATACATGTATTTGGAACTCTAAATCAAACACGGTTTGTGCTAGCTCTTTGAGACTTGGCACAATAATGTAGTTCCAAGTTCTATCGCTATGGTTTGTGTCCTATGAAGTAGCCCCAAGCAGAGACTGACGTGAATCACATTCATTGAAAGGGGTTGCCAAGCTTCCAAAAAACTACGAGTTTCCTGAAATCTCAGCATACATTTTTTCACCGAATTTTGATGGTACTGGCAGGTAATGATCAGGACACCAATCCCACTTGGCTCACCAAATTTCGTTCTTCTAGGTTAAACCGTTCCTTTGCAGTAACCGTTTTCATGTTTAGGTTTCACTCTGTTTTCTCCTATATGGATACATGTATTTGGAACTCTAAATCAAACACGGTTTGTGTTAGCTCTTTGAAACTTGGCACAATAATGTAGTTCCAAGTTCTATCGCTATCTTTTGTATCCTATGGAAGTAGCCCCAAGCAGAGACTGACGAGAATCACATTCATTTGGAAGGGTTTGCCAAGCTTCCAAAAAACTACGAGTTTCCTGAAATCTCAGCAAACATTTTTTCACCGAATCTTGATGGTACTGGCAGGTAATGATCAGTACACCAATCCCACTTGGCTCACCAAATTCGTTCTTCTAGGTTAAACCGTTCCTTTGCAGTAACCGTTTTCATGTTTAGGTTTCACTCTGTTTTCTCCTATATG